>NC_141034.1:42925000-43230000 GCF_052040795.2 Danio rerio
CAAAAAAAAAAAAAAAAAAACTATTTGCATGTTTGAGTATTTCTTTGTCAAAAATTGCACACTATAAAAGATTATTTAATTCTAATTATTGATTTCAGTTGTATCTTTATATTTGTATTAAAAAATGACACCCTAACTAGTTGGTGCCAGATGGTTTCTCTGATATATAGTTTAAAGAGATTTAGCCCTTTTTATAATTTAACTTAAAATAATGTGCAATCCAAGCTATGACTCTGCTTCTGAAAGGTATCATACTTATGAACCTGATATAGTAAAACACTGACCGAGAGTCATTTTGAAAGTTTCTGTCAGACTTGATCACTCTATCATGTGTTTGTGTATTAAAAAATTTTCATTAGACTTTCAGTCAGGGCTTGGTGAGTGATCGAAGTCGACATTCAGAATCTATATTCAATCATAATTTTTCCAGGTCAATTTTTTCATGTACTTCCCCTACCGCATGTGGAGTCACGTGACCCTGTTCTGTTAAGGCTGATTTATATTTTGTGTCGAATTCACGGGTATGGTCTGACACAGTCTTTGTGAGCTTGCATACCCACCCACCTCTCAAAAAATTTTACTACAAGGCGCATGTTTGCATTACATTCACAGTGATTGGAAGCTGATCCAGGGATGATTTTCTATTACAATAAAATTATTATTTACATTACAATATTTGTTTTCCAGAAGATTCAAGAAATGCACTATTTAAAATATTGTTTACAGAATATACAAGAGTTTTTTTATTTAGAAGTAATACTGCTTATTTTCTACTTTTAATATGAAAAATATTAAAAATGTAAAATTTTGTTTCCCAAAGTGCAAGTTATTTATTTTCAGTTTTATTTAAGAAAAGAATGACTGTTGGTTTTAGGCAATGTCTGTTTTAATTTCAGTTGTTCAACACTGATGTTTAATGAATAATTATAGATAATAAATCAAGCAATTAAGTATTCATTCATTCAAAAATCTCTTACTTGTAATATGTGAGCATATTTACTGTACAAAACTTGTCAGTGAACTATAAGGGCAAAAAAATCTAAATGAATCAATAAAATAATAGTCCATTAACTGTAATAGAGTTAAAATGTTCAATTAATCAAGATTTTTATTTTAGGCCAAATTGCCCAGCCCTACTTTCAGTATAGTTAGTGTTACCATAACTATAGGAGACCTAAGACTAAATTGATGCATATATCTATTTAACAAGATAGCCAGACTGAGTTTCGCCATGCAAATATATCAGTGTATTTCTGTATGAATGATGTAAAATTATGTGAATTATTTTTTAAATGGTAGTCCAAGTCTGTGAATCTAACACAACACCTAAAACCATAGTATGTATAGTTTAAGACACACCTACAACAGTGGCCAAATTAGTTGAATTAGTTGAAAATAGCTCTGAGCACAACACTTATCAGAAAAAGTATTTTTATCTACTTTTAATATTTGGTATGTTCACCTTCTTCAGCAATTAAAGCAGCACATCTCTCCATAATAGTTTCAGTATATTGCCTAAGAGCTTCAATATTAATGTTATCCAATGCCAAAGGCTTTACTTTAGATTTTGTGATGGAACATGATTGTATGACATTGACAGCAAAAAAATGCCTAGCTTGCATGTTTGTTTGTAAAGAGAATACCCTAAATCTTCTCATGATGTCTTTATTCTATGGCATATAGAGCTTAATAATAACTAGGCAGATATTAAATTTGTGTGATTTGTGCATAAAAAGGCAACTGAAATCTCTAAAAATATGTCAAGTCTTTTAATTATTATAGCCACCGCTGTAAATGCTATAGTTTAAACTGACATGTGTATATCTCAGGTTTCACAGATTCCAGTTTCCTCATGCTGATGAAGAAGATGCCTGATTTGGAGCAGCTGTATGGTCTTCATCCACGTTACCTAGAGAGAAGGAGGGTCAGAGGTTATGAGGCCTTCAGTATTCCCGGTGTTTTAGAAGCTCTGCAGGCCTGTCCCAACCTTATAGTGAGTCCATAGCCATTTCATTTTATGGAGAAGGTTGTCAGTTATCTTTGTTTTCAAAAATGAACCTGATATTTGCACTTCCAGGGTGTGGAGACGTCGCATTTGGAGCTGGTGGAGGCCGTATGGAACTACATGCCTCAGGTTCACATTTTAGGGAAGTTCAGGAACCGGAATGGGGCCTTTCCTATTCCCTCAGAGAATAAACTCACCATTCCAGCTGCAGCTAAAATCCAGACACTTCATCTTGTCGGTGAGTTTCAGATTGCTTTCAGTTGGCAACTATTTTCCATTAATGCTGGGAAAAAAATTTGATTTGTTTTATTATCCTTTTGGATTTTTTAAGTGGTCATTTAGATATTTAAATATGTCACAAAAACATACAGTATACAAAAACAATGTATTCTGTTTTGTAGTTAAAAGGTGTAGTTAAAAAGTTAAGTGCAGTTCCGGTCAATCAACCAAGATTATTATTTTTTGTCTCTAAACCAGTCTTTCCCAACCCTGTTTCTGAAGGCACACCAACAGAACACATTTTCAACCTCTCCCAAATCAAACACATCTGAATCAACTAATCAGAACATTAAAATACACTCCAAATGCTGAAACTATTGGGTCAGATAAGGGAGACATCCAAAATATCTGCTGTTAGTGTGCCTCCTGGAACAGGGTTGGGCTAAAAAAATTGAATATGTTTTATAATTGTTTTTATACCTCTAGAATTGATTTGATCTATTTAAAGTCTACATGTGTAAAAAAAAACAGGGGAACTTTTACTTCAAAAGACCCCTATATCTTATATAATGTATATTTATTTCCATTCATCTGATCAAATAGAGAGGAGAGTTCTGTTTAATAAAATGTTCACTGATCGTTTTAAAAATACATCAACAGCATTTTTATTAAATCTCAGTTTAAGTCAGTAAATGTAGAATTAATTCTTGAGCTTGAATTGAATTTTTTGTTGTACAGGTAAGATAGATCTTAAATTAAATTGGTAAATCTGAATCAATTTTTAGGCCTGTTTTCAATCGTACATCTTGTTTACATTGTAACAAACCATTCTGTTTTTTTTCCCCACCCTTTAGGTGTCAATGTGCCAGAGATCCCCTGTCTGTCTATGCTCCGGCACCTGTACCTGAAATGGGTGCGCCTCACTAAACCTCAGCCCTTCAAAGACTTTCTCTGTGTTAACTTGCGCACGTTCGTCATGAGAAACTGCGCCGGTCCCACTAATTCTCTTAAGTATGTGCCTCTTGTCACCGGTTTGGCCTCTGCCCGCAACCTAGAGCAGCTGGAGCTGGTGAGGGTGCCCTTCTTAGGGGGACTGATTCAGCATGTGGTGGAAGATAGCTGGAGGTCAGGTACGAAGAATATTTTGGTAACTCTGTGTAAATACAACCCCAAATCAGAAAAAGCTGGGACAGTATGGAAAACGCAAATAAAAAAAAAGAAAGTAGTGGTTTCTAAATTTGCTTTATTTCATTGCACACTATGCAACAAACATTATGTAATGTGTTCCCCATGATTTTTATAGTTTTTCTATTTTTTAATAAACACATATTCCAATTTAACGTACATATAAAGTTGTAACAGTAAAGCATTTACCACTTTGTAATGTTGCCATTCCTTTTCACAACACTTAAAATACGTTTAGGGACTGAAGAACCCAGGTGATGGAGTGTTTCAAGTGTAATTTTGTCCCATTCTTCCTGCAAACAAGTCTAAGGAAGGGCAACAGGTCTTCATTGTCACATTTTTTACTTTAAAATGCACCACACATTCTCTAATGGAAACAGGTCGGGACTGGAGACAGGCCAGTCAAGTTGGAATGTGTTGCAGATCTGAATGACAGCAAAGGATGTAGATTTAAAAGTTAAATTAATTTGTCCAGACAAAACATGAAATATTTGTGTTCATATTGTCATACAAGTCAAAGTAAATTTGGAAATCACTACTTTCATGTTTTATTTGCTTTTTCCTTACTGTCCCAACCTTTTCTGATATGGGGTTGTGTGAGGCATATCACAGTTGCTGAATTAAAATTGTATTGTAGTCAAAACTGCAATTTAGAATTGTAAAAATTTCTCAATCTTACTCCCAAATGGTGATTTAGCTGTGTCTACTAAACTTTTGATAATCATTTAGTCATCTCAGTTTGCACCGTGCCTCTGCATTTGGTGTAGACTTGATGTAAATCACCTTTGGAAAGTAACTTTAAGTCATCAGCAATTAAACAATTATTATGAGTGGCCCATTGAAATCATTCACTCAAACCAGTTTTTTAATAACCGTCAAATTATTTTAATTCTTTAAAATGGACTGAAGTGATTATATTTTTTATCATCTAATTCTAGAAGATTTTATGTCTTTTTAGAGTGGGAAGCCATGTGTTAGAGAAACAAATAATTGTCAATTTATTCAGAATCCTACAGCTCTTCTTTAATGTTGCTTTTTCAATTTCTTTTTTTTTTTTCACACTCAAATATTGTTTTGTCTTTAAATATTTCAAACAAGAAAAGTGTGTGTTAAGTCTGAGACACTTTTGCTCTTCTAGGGGGTTTTCGCAATTTGCACACAATTGTATTTGGTGCCTGTAAAAATGCACTTGAAGTGGATCTGGGTTACCTCATCATTACTGCTGCTCGCAGGTAAGTCAGTTTAAAGAACATTATAAACGAAACATTTTCTGGTGCAAATCAGAGATGTTGACAGAATTTACTTTGGTTGTCCAGGTTGCATGAAGTTCGCATCCAGCCTTCCTTAACCAAAGATGGGGTTTTCTCCGCACTGAAGATGGCTGAACTGGAGTTCCCCCAGTTCGAGACTTTGCACCTTGGATATGTTGATGAGTTTTTGTTGCAATGTAAGTAATTTTTATTGTATATTTGAAAGATCACATTTTATCTTGAGACACTTTCCCTCACAGTACTAAAAAAATGATATGGAATATAAATATTTTTCTTGGTAAAAAATCGAAGTTAGAAATTCGACTATGGTGACAGCACTAGTGGGTCTTCAGGTGAATTGTATGAAAGTGTGGAAGATCACATTTTATCTTGTGATAGTTTTTTTTTCGCAGTATCGAAATCGGTATCGAATATCGTTATTTTGCTTGGAACCGTATCGAAGTTACAAATTCAAGATTCTTGACAACACTAGTGGGTCTTCAGATGAATTGTATGAAAGTGTGGAAGATCAAATTTTATCTTATACTTTTCCTTACAGTATCAAAAATGGTATGGAATATTGATATTTTTCCTGGAATTGTATTGAAGTTACAAATTCCTGTATCTTGACAACACTAGGGGGTCTTCAGATGAGTTGTATGAAAGATCACATTTTATCTTGTGATATTTTTACTCGCAGTATAGAAAACGGTATCGAATATCATTTCCCCATGGTATTGTATTAAAATTACAAATTTCAGTATATTGATAACACTAGTGGGTCTTCATATCACTAGTGGGTCTTTTACAATCATGTGAAAGTGTGAAAGATCACAATTCTAGGTTGTTTTACTTTTCCTCATAGCATCGAAAATAATATCAAATATCAATATTTTTCTTGGTATTGTATCAAAGTTACAAATTCCAGTATTGTAACAACACTAGTGAGTCTTCAGATTAATTGTATAAAAGTGTGGACAATTACATTTTATCTTGTGATAGTTTTCAATGCTGTGAGGAAAAGTATCGAATACCGATTTTAAATTTTTTTTTTGGTATTGTATCGAAGTTACAAATTCCAGTATCCTGACAACACTAGTGGGTCATCAAGATGATTTGTGTGAAAGATTCATAAAGATTTACTTTGTGATGTTTTAATGAACTTTTCAAAGTAGTTTTTAAAGTTTTAGTGAAATGGGATTTTCAATACAGGTAAATATATCTCAGGTTTTGTTAAATATATTTCCATTAGTGTTTTGATGATTAACAGAAGGCAAAGGTTGGATTTGGAACTGCAGGAGTATTAGTAAATGATGACATATTTGTTTTGGGGAGGGGTAAGGGTGAACTAGCCCTTCAGTTAATTGCTATGTTGTTTCACACAGGTAACATGAGCCATGCAGAGCTAGTGAAATACGGTCTTGCTGATGTGATTGAGAATCCAGGAATCATCACAGACATTGGAATGAAGGCTGTTAATGAAGTGTTTACCTCCATCAAGTATCTGGTTATTTATAACTGCCCACATCTTCACAACCCACACAACTGGATCACAGGTAATGGGTTCATCATCATTTATGCATGTTTGTAAGCTGAGAATGATTGTACATTAGACTGTTTTATGTTTTATTAAAGAGTGACCATTTCCATCTGCAGTGTCTGAATTGTCTAGGGCCCTTATTTTTTTTTTCCCCAAATCATTACTTTTTATAGCATTTCAGTATTTTTACTTTAAATTTTGTTCAAAAGATATACTTTTGGATATTTTTTTAAAAGCAAAGGCTTTACAAAAGTTTTTTTTAATGATTACTTTATGGTTTAATTTAAATAATAAATTCTTTAAAATGTAAGAATCAAATTTTGGCAAACAAATTGGTACACAAGGTTTACTGTTGAAATGAAACGTTGGAGGAGCAGTGTGTAACAATTTTATGAAAAAAAGCCTTACTTGGTTCTTTGTGTACATTCGATTTCCATATAGTTAGCATTAATATTCACACACACTGTACAGCATTTTCTACTTTTAAAACTTTTTCACAAATATTACTTCTATAAGGGGTTGAAACAGTGGTGTAGCAACAGTTTGTGAATATAATCAATTTCTAACGGAAGAAATGTATTTATCTTGTATGTATTTATTTTTTGTGACCACACTTCATTAAAATATTTTGATTGACTTTCTCCCTTTCGATATGTTATCAGAGGGGGAAAGCCCCACCCAATAGTGACAATCTCTCTCCTATTAGCATATGTTAATGTTAGGCTTGTTTTTGAAATGGCCATTATGCTGACGCACAGGCATTCGTAGCTCCACCTTCCTCTGAAAAGAGCACAATCTCATTTAAATTTAAAGCGATAATCACCAAAAGGGCATAATTAAGATCAAAGCCTAAAATGGGCAGTTTCAAAGAGTTATAATACATGAGTTGTTGGGTAATTTGAGCTGAAACTTCACATTCACGCTCTGGAGACATCAGAGATTTATTTTTACATCTTGTAAAAAAGGGGCAAAATAGGTGCCCTTTAATCTTAAATTTGTCTTATTTTTTTACGATAATAGCTTTCATAATCTTATTTTACAGTCTAGTAAAATCTTATAATAAAGGTAAACTTAACCCATGCAATTATACTACCAATACATTCCTTGGTAAATAAACTATAGAGTACATACTTGCTAAATAAAGTGAAACCATTTTTTACATTTCTTTTTTTCTCAGTATTTTCCAAATTGCAGAAATCATATGTCTCTAAATGTTCTCCTTTTGTCGATTAACATTTGATTTGAAGCAAATTGAAGTTTTCGTAAATATCTTTTCTGTTGCAGACCACTCTCGCTGGAGTCGGCTGGTGGACCTCACTCTGGTGCGCTGTCATGCTATCAAGCTGGAGTCATTCAGTCAGTTCATTGAGCTGCTTCCCAGCCTGGAATTCATCTCTCTGGACCAGATGTTTCGTGAACCTCCCAAGGTGAGCATGACACTATCGACCAATAAAAACAGTGGACAGTTATGTGCATTCTTTGTCAAGACACTGTCACTTTGATTACTTTTGTGTAAATAAACAATTCAGGATCTTTTTTTCAAAATAAACTCATCAATGCTACAAGAGTTGAAAAGTTGTAAGGTATGCTACTGTTTTGTTTGCCATAGGGATGTGCACGTGTGGGACTCAGTGCAGGCACTGGTATTGGCGTATCGTCTGCTCTCGTCAGTAATCAGAATTCCAACAATGATAATGACAACAATAATAACAACAATCACCAGAACAATAACGATGCAAACATTCCACCAAATAACAATGACAATCAGGTCGAAAATGTGCCTCAGCAGAACCACCGTGGCCCGGAAGGTACGTATTTACACTAATAATGAATTAATGTATTAAGAAAATTCAAATTGATCAAAAGGGGAAAACAGATGTAGGCACAATTTATACAAAGATAATTTAAATATAAAGATGTAAGAGTCACATTTCTAACATTTTTAAATGAATTAAAACACGTTACGGATGAGTTATGTGACATTTAAAACTGTATAAATGGTTGCAGAAAATTCTGCTTTATCATCACAGGAATAAATAGCAATTTTAAATATATTCAAGTAGATAACAGTTGATTTTAAATTGTAATAATTATTGCAAATATTGCAGTGTTTATCTAAATTTTATTATACACATGCAGCCCTTGTTATTATAGGAGACTGATCAAATAACCAATTAAAATGTTCCACCTGCATGTTTTTTATAATGTATGTATTTAATGTATGTCTAGTCTTTGATAATTATTTGGTTGCTTAAAGATATGAATTGACTTCTCGTGCCTTCCAGCAGAGATTCCAGTTGTGGAGGGCATGGTGGCAGAAAACATGGAGCCCGAGCCAGTTCTTGTGGCTGCCAATCCACAGGAGGAGAACCAGAGTTCCAGTCAGACTCCAAATCCTTCTCTTGAACAGGATGAAGAACAAGCTGGTCTGAAGAAATCATATAAACACTCAAAAAATGACATTTACTATTAGTTAAAACAGATTTTAAACTGAGCTTAAACAACACAATCCTTAGGGTTTAATTGTTTTATGTCCAATCCACTTAAATTTGTAACAATTAAGTAGTTAACTTAATTCCATCATGTTGTCGCATCACAAATCGATTATGTGGAACCCAGCATTTTTTCAGTGAATAATGCGAACAGGCAGGGTGTGTTTGTGATTTAAACCATTTACGTCTGTCTTCTACAACTTCACTCAGGGCCTAGTGGCGTTCAGACATCAGTAAAGAAGCCGTCTGTGGTGGTGTCGGACTCTGACAGTGAGGATGAGTACAGTCCAGTCAGAACTCCGGCTGCTGCACGCTCTCAAGGCCAGTACCCTGAGACAGAGGCCCAGGGCAAGAGCAGTACCGCTGGGACTCCACATGGTAATGAATGTTTAAAATCCTCATAATCAGAAATGGTTATTGCATACAGGCAACTCGGGGTTCTAGAATAACTTTTTGCACTGGTAGCATTTGTGCTCCACACATTCTTTTTTTAGGTGCACCAGCACAAAAGTTTATTGCAGCCAAAATTTTGACCACATTGCATTTTTCATAACGCCCTTCACTATCTCTGATTTTTTTAAACAACAACATGGGCCTAACGTGTGTCTGTTCTTCAACTTCAGTCACTGATGCATTTTTTTATTTATTGCTCTCAAATGGCTTGTCGCACCGGTGCAACCTCAAAATTTTTTAGTTGCACCATTGAGAGATAGTGCTTACATGCAACCTAATTAGTCGCACTCTAGAGTCATGGATAGTGTATAAGTAACAATGGAATGTTTTGCAATGAGCCATGTTTCTTGTTTCCCTATGTACAATATGTGAGGTATTTACAGAGCGTTATAGCCGCTATACCATGTATAGTTTTTGTTGTTGTTTTTTTGTTTTTGCTGCTTATGGTCTTTTTCATTATACTTCTGTCCCATGTTTATTTCTGATAGAGAGGGAACCAATGTAATGTAATATTTATTTATATAGCGCACTTATAGTGTAAGTGCTTCACAATCATCAGTTGGGTCTCTCCACACCACCACCAGTGTGCAGCATCCACTTGGATGATGCGATGGCAGCCACAGGATAACGGCGCCAATGCGCTTACCACACACCAGCTATTAGTGGAGTGAAGAGACAATGATACAGCCAATTTGGTGGATGGGGATGATTGGGAGGCCATGATGGGAAAGGGCCGATGGAGGTACTTTGGCCAGGACACACCAGGGTTATAACCCTACTCTTTACGAGAAGTGCCATGGGATTTTTTAATGACCACAGAGAGTCAGGACCTCGGTTTAATGTCTTAT
This sequence comes from Danio rerio, assembly GCF_052040795.2. Lineage (NCBI taxonomy): Eukaryota > Metazoa > Chordata > Actinopteri > Cypriniformes > Danionidae > Danio > Danio rerio. The sequence continues at coordinate 42,934,993 of NC_141034.1, forward strand.
ACGAATAACGGACACAATGGGATTGTAAGCCCTATAATAAATAATGCCATAAATAATGTTATTATATATATTTATATATTTTTTTTATTTTTTTAATGGCTTTAGGTTTAGTTACATTGCTTGATTCAAATTGTATCATCTTTGTCTATATAAATATTAATGTCTGTTGCTTCAGACCAGTATAATGCACCTTTGCTGATGTTTAAAATAGTAAAAATTGATTTTTCATAAATCTTTGTAGGAAAAGAAATCTTTATCTTTTATGCCCTGGCTTTAGATGGTGTCAAATATTTAGCATCTAAAAGTAGCACAGATTAGTGTAAAAATGTAATTACATCAACAACAAAAAATTAAACATGTTTATTATTAACTTTCTTTTTTACCATTATTTAACTTTATAGTTAATATTTCTAATCATTCAGTAATCTTATTATTGTCAACATTTACAAATACTCTATTAAATCTAAAATCTGTTCACCTTTATCAGTTAAACCTGTTCTAACATAATGTTATACTATTAAATGAATGAGCTTTTACATAATTACTTTATATTCTAGAGCAGGGGTGTCCAAACTCAGTCCTGGGGGGGGCGATGTCCTGCATATTTTAGTTCCAACCCGAACCAGCTAATCAAGCTCTTTCTTAGTATACGAGAAACTTCTAGGCAGGTGTGTTAATGGAAGTTGGAGCTAAACTATGCCGGACACCGGCGCTCCAGTAACGAATGTGGACACCCCTGTTCTAGAGGTTTCAATTATTTGATGTCCTTCAGCATTTTTATTTTTATGTTTTTATTATTAACTTAATTACATTAAAAGTAGCTTGTTTCTGATTTCGGGTGTTTTTTTTTAAATATATATATTTTTATCAGAAGTAGACATTTCTACCTGTTTTTTTTTTTACTTCCATAACCTGAATAAAATTAATCACAGTACAAAAAAATCAGTTCTATAAATCACACTCCCTATTATGTACATGTGAATTAAATAAAGAATTAAATAATTATTAAAATATTAATAAATAAAATAAGAATTCAAATAAGTTTGGGGGGGAAAAACTAAATTATTAAATGATTAACTAATCTGATCTTAATATATGCTAATAATATATGTCATATCCCAACAGGTAAAGGGAAAACTCCGCTGCGCAGACGTGGACCCCAGCCTCAGGAGCTCAGCTGTGAGAAAGGCTGCCAGGTGACCAGCGAGCAGATCAAGGCTGATATGAAGGCGGCCACTGAGACGGCTGAGCGTGGGGCCAAAGATAGAAACAGCGGATCTGCGCCTGCTTCAAACTACTCTGCTGGCAGCTGTGTTTGCTCCATCCGCTGGAGAGAGGACTCAGCCAATCAGGACGACCAGGGTGGAGCGGGAGACATGGTTAGGACCCGATGCACATGCAACAGGTCTCGTTCCAGCTCTGAAAACAGGACTCGCAGTGGCCATGGCCTGCCAACAGGGGGCGACAACCATAGAGCAGAGGAGATGGAGGACAGGCACTCAAATGCTTCAGCCAGGACTCCGAGCTCCTTTGAGGGGCATAACAACAGGACTGCAGGCCACTCTTCACATAGAGGCCCTACAGACGAGTTCCCCAGGAGACCCATCACTCGCGCCCGCAGCCGGCTGTCCTCTGTGCCTCTGGTTTGTGAGTCAGGTAAGAAGAGAGTAGAAGTTATACTACTTGTATTATGCATTAAAAGTAAAAACAAAAGAGGCATGCTTTTGAGTGTGTAACAGAAGAGTCCACATAAACAGGAAACTATGACCTTTTTTTTCGGATTGGGACGCTATTATACCCCAAGTCTAGGAGAAAGCAACACTGGTTATAATAAACTAAATAAGGTTGTCAGTGGTGGATTTCCCAAGGGAAACAAACAAAAAAAATCTTATGCAAATTTTACAGGCCCCGGCAGTGGAACTCGTAGGCAGATTAAAAATGCCTAAATTATCAGGAGAAACAAAATCACATTGAGACTTCAGTGTCTTTCCCGAGGTGCAGCTTAGTAGCATCTGTTTATTAGCATTCATATTATAGCAAACATATCCTCACAAATCATGTTATGCAAAAATATCTTCACCAATCATGTTTCATTTAATCAAACGTAGAGATTTGTTCCCTTTGTTTGTTTTGTTTTTCTCTTTACAATGATTATTTCTTCAAATACTTATACACTCTGTACTCTCTTAACACATATTAATATTATACCTTCTGTATTTTAATCAGTAGGACACAGAATATGCTTTAAACAACCATCAACAAACCAATTTGTCAACCATCTATTTCAGTTTTCTTTCTCTGTAAATACCTCTATATATAACCTTTTACCATAAAACTACTAAGCTCACAGAACAATCATGCGTCTGTTCTTTGTATCATTTAAATTGTAACAGGTAAGAGCATCACACACCGGATGTAACACGGTGCGCACATGACAGTTGAAAAGTATCGCACACCATACGCACACATTTGCATGCTATTTAAAAATGGAACTATTCAGATGGTGCTCTGTGGCACAGCAGACATATGAACAGTGTCCTGAGTCGTGGCTGGGCGTCGCGGAAAGCCGCTGACTTGCGCCGCCGCTGTGTGTACTCTGAAAGAAACCTATGTTTAGAATTCATCTTTTGTTTTTTTTTTTTTTTTTTACAGCACATCTACAAAGACAGACTCCCCTCTTTATTATCATACATATATAAAGCTGGATTTTATATTTGTGTGTGTTTGTGGATACAATACATGAATCGCCCCGTCTGAAAATATTGCAGCAGATCTTACAGTCTGTCATAGCTTAAAAAAATAAAAATCATCTGTTGATTCGTTTATTTGACAACATAAGCAGAACTGCCTACTAAGAACGGAAGAGAAGGCACAAACCAGAAAGAACAAAAACATCCTGATGTATGGCAAACCAAAAAAAATAGTTCTATGAGTTATAAAATGCATGGTTCTGCATGGCGCATCGCCGAGCAGCCCTTTTGGTGTGTGTACCCCTTACACTTGACACCAATTACCAATGTTACTCTCATAAACCTTATACATTAACAAATATAACCAATATATCCAAATAATAAGTCATTTTCTGTTCAATTATCACATACTGAGTAAAACACATGTTATCTATTGAGGAGTAAGTTATAACAAACGTAACTTCAGCCAACTGTCATTTTACAGGTACTTTCATCTGAATCACTCTACTCAATTAACAACTGTAAAGATGCAATTTACTTTAAAATCCATAGGGGATGTGTACTCACATGTTTTTACATTAATTAAAATAAACATATTCACTTTTTATGAAACATACCTGAATTATCAGGACATACAAAATCACATTGAGACTTCAGTCTTTCCCCAGGCGCTGCTTAGCAGCATCTGAAGTAAACACGAGTATGGCCATGGTAACCCACATCGCATACTTTCTGAACCGATGATGTTATTTTGTTTCAAACACAGTCATTAGTAGTGATCAAAAAGAGCATAGAATCACCAAGACAAACTCTAGTGCGATTTGGGGAAACTACTAGATGGCGAGGCGGGCATTTTTGAATGAAAATTCCAATAGAACAACAGAATATTATAAGTTTGTAAAATAAACTATAAAAAGTGCTGATGATTGTAATAGTAAGTGTTGTATTGTCGTCTTTCAGGTTGTATCAGCTTTAATGTGTTTTTAAATAAATAAGTAAAAAACAAAGCAGCTGTTTGCCATCGCGGCAGCAATAAGATCCAATAGACAGCCGATCGCTTTCACTCCAAAATGGCGGAATCCGGGGCTGTTGCTGGGCGCTGCTATTGCGTTGAAACGCTCTATTGAGTGTCGCCTCTTGGTAATTATAAGCTCTTTGGTGATAGTATATGACTTTTAACAGTATATAAGTAAATAAATAGATGCATTAAAAACAAAACAAACATTATTATTTTGGATACACAAAAAATCCTCATCAGTCGACAACAAATGCTCAGTTGAGAGTAATTGAATAGATTTTTTGTAGATAAAAGTAGCAATTTAAGTGAGAATCTGCAAAATAAATAAACTAAATAACCTGTAAGTCTTTAAAGAAAATACAGAAAGCTTACCTTCCTACCTAAACATAAAGTCAAAAGTAATCAAATTTAATAGACAGGCCACCCCTACAAACTCAAATTCTCAAAAAGTTGCAAGCATACATTGACATTTGTACAAGAATACAGTTTGGTCTTTGGCTGGAGAGGTGGGGAAATCAAGGAGCTCTCTACTTCTAGCAACCCGTGCACTACAAATGAGCTTCTCGAACTCTGCCGGAAGTTTCCTTTATAGCCCACTGCAACCAGCAGCCAATCAGAGCCTGGACCACATTAAAATGGGAGGCTATGGGATAACACAAAAGAACACAAGAAGGCGGTACAAAGAAAAAGACACATGCAATGCACAACAAAAATAAATAAATAAACTGTAGTCGTAAGAGACACAATTTCTAGAGCAGAAGTAACGGTCAAAGTCAAATCTCATTTGAGAGGAGATTTAGAATCAAGGTTGTGGCAAATGCCGTCAACAGAGATAGTTATTTCTAGTTTAACGTAACTTTAATTTTTGTGCTAAAAAAAGTCAACTGAAATCAAATGTTTCAATTAATTGTTGTACATGAATCAGATTTTTAAAAATGTAAATAGTCACTCGAAGATAGAGGACAATACACAAGACATCAACGAGCAAATCAAGACAAAGGCAAGTTCAGCTTAACTCATGTATTCAGCATTGCACACCATCGTGTTATTATTGTTTGTTTTTATTGTAATAAGTTCATTCCAGGCCTGGAAAAGTTTTGCAAAAAACAGAAGAAACCCACAAAGTTTGGAAAAACAAATATCTGTACACTTGAAAATAGGTTATTTACTACTTTTCTGTCCTTGGCCAATCACATACTCTCACATTATTAGTGCGGTGTAAGCATTATCTAAATCAACTTTACATAGATATTAATTTAAACTGAACTAAATAGATTGTTGCGTGTTTTACGATATGCAGTTATAAATTTGAACATGCAATGTTTTTCTTTTACCACACATATGTAGACATTGCATGAAACATTAGGTCATGAAAATTTATTTGAAAATCTGGGCAAATATCATGGAAAAGTCATGGAATTTTGGTAGGAACAATGTGTATGAACCCTAATATTTACTTTTGGCCCAACCCCTCAATCAGGTTTGGTTTTTGGCCCTTTATAAGAAATAGTTTGGGCACCCCTGTTCTAGAAAAACACAATATTAAATGGGAAACAGTGGTCGTGGCTTGTTTTTTCCTTTGCAAGCTGATTGGATATAGTAAAGTAAGCATTTCTATCAGAAAGAGTGGAAGAATGATTTCAGATGAGTTATACAAGCTAAGACACCTCCTCCTCACCATTTCTGTTTGTTGTCATAGTGCTGTCTAAATGGACGGTTTGAAGGGTGTGGTTAAGTATGTTAGGCATGCCCAATACTGACATAATCTGAGAATTGAACTGAAAATAAACAGGAAGTGCACTTTATGAGATTTCAGTGAAAGATTACAAGGGCAAACCATGTTTTTCTTAATGATATGCACAGGTTCACCACAAAACTAGCAATGAGCTAACAAAATCAAGAAGTTATTTTTTATCTCATCTGTACTTTAAGCTTTGGGAGATTCTACTTTATCACAAACAGACTGTTCTGTTGCTTAGTTACGTGTCAATCATCTCTTCACATCCTCCACATTTCTTTTCTGATTAGTATCCTGCCTTGTTAGAAACAAAGTAGCAGGTAAATTCACTATTTGCAGGTCTTTCATGCAAAGAAATCTCCTCATGATTGCGTAATTATACATTTAAAAGTTAATAATGACCAAACATGTCTATATTATGAAAATCCGCAATGTTGGTGCAGATTAAATATAATGCGAATTACATTAAATGTTTTTCATCAGGTTAAATATTAATACAGTTAATCACTTTACCTAAACTTTCCCTTTTAATCCTGGCTCTCATGCATCAGTTTTTTGGGGAGTTGGGGTTAACACTTTTTACCTGTGATTGTAGTTCCTATCAAATTCACATCCAGTGAACACAGGTCTGCTCTTCCCAGTTTTGTAAGTCTTGTTTAAACACTATTTGAAACTAATATTTTTACGAAAACTATTTATTTAGGCAGCATTGTATGCAAATTGAAATGCAGCAAAATCAATTGAGCAATGGAAAAAGGCACAGTTGGGCAAAGTCTAACCCTTGTGGTGTACCATTTGTGCATAGCATAAAAGCAGATGGAGGAATGCAGGGGGTCTGGATTACTCCACTGCTAGTATACTAAGGCAGCTACAGTGTAGTATATCTGAAATGTATTATTATGATGTTGAGATTAAATGACCAAGATTGCTTTTATTTGATAAATATAGCAATAATAGAAAAATGTGGACATTTTGCAATAATTATTAATTTTAGGTTGATTGGGGTGATCTCTTTAGGGGATTGCATCTGGATAAAATGTCTTCTGCCTAAACTCGCTTAAAATGCTGACAGTCAAATACAAGTGCCAATGACGAACATCAGCTTTATTTTAATTAAACTTTGCCGTACCCCCCAAAAAACATGTGTTTTGAAATGTTTCAAAAGTTTTAATCCCCACTATTGTGGATATGCATATTGTGATATTGAGGCTGAAACAATGTATTATTAGCCTTAGTTTTAATTATGCTCAAAATAGTTTGCACTCATTATCATACCATTGGAAATAGTATTACTTTTGCGGAAACCATTATCTTATATTTACAAATACAGAGCTTTTTAATTGATTTTTGGTTCAGATTTTTTGAAGTTCTAGTTTGTTTATATTATTCCTCATCACCTTTTTGATTTGTCCAGAACTGCCCAAAGCAAAGCCTCGGACCGCAGTGAAAAGGAAACGTATGGCAGACAAATCCACCAGTACCAGTGACCCGGTGACTGAAGATGATCACGTGCAGGTGGGTTTGTAGTCTTCTCTCACTTATCTTGATGTTTCTTTAAAGGTTCGTCACAGCATTATCATTCTGTCATTTTTTTACTCACTCTCATTTTGTCTCAGAATTAATTTTAAAATGTCTTTCTCTCTATTTAATGCTTATTCAGCCCAAAAATGTTGCACCTTACAATAATGTATTAAATATATTAACTAGCATGAATGAACTTTACATTTGTTGGTTCTCTATTGTAAGTTTTTGTTGTCAACTTGCATTGCATTGCATTGCAACTAAATTTAACAATCATAAATTTGGATTTTATTTAAGCATCAATAAATGTTGAACAATGATTGATACATTTGGTATTGGTAATGTTAGTAATTATATTAACTAACATTAACTAATGAAACCCTATTGTAAAGTGTGACCAATAAGTTCGTAAACCTAAAATAGAGATTTAAATATATGTATATACACTACTTGACAAAAGTCTCGTCGCCTATCCAAGTTTTAGGAGCAACAAATAATAACTTGACTTCAAGTTCATCATTTGTTATCAGAAGTGGCTTATATAAAAGGCAAAGGCTTCTAGATTAGGCTTTATTTTACCAAAAAAATATGATCATGCCTTGATTTGTAATTATTTAATAAGGACAGTACGGTCTGAATTTGCTTAGAAAAAAGTCACTTAACAGAAATATTGTCCAGTATAAAATATAAAGTCATGGTGCAGTGAAAAAGAATGAATAATTGTGTATGATTTCTGTGAGAATCTTGGGTCCATGCAGGTTCCAATAGCTCTTCTGCAGTGTTTGTGATGGTTGGGATGCAGTTCCACAGATGATTCATCAGAAAGTCTACCTTCTTTTCCAAATAATCAACTAGAAGTCAAGTTATTATTTGTTGCTCTTACAACTGGGATCGATGACAAGACTTAAATTTAAACACTCAAGCATTGATCTGTGAACATACTTCAACTTGTGAAAACCAATGAAGTTTATTCTTGTCACATCAGTGCGTTTAATCTTCCACAATAACACATCAGGTTTGTTCTTAAGCGTTAAGCTGGTACAGATGAGTTTCTGCTTCTGCCAGCTTATTATTGTATATATGTGAATGAAAGCCATGAATAAATTAGAAAGTTAGAATTAAACCATGTATTATTTGATCTCATTGAAAAACGTTTGAAGCATCAGAGTTTTGAGTATATTAATGTCTGTAAGATTACAAATAAATGTCTTAATTAGTGTTCCAAAGATAAACAAAACCTAATAGGTCTGACATAATATGAGGGTGAGTAAACAAAGTTTTTAGCTTTTAGTACTATTACCTACTGTTTCCACTATTATTATTTCTCAACACAGGTGCTCAGCCTTAAATCTAAAAACCTGGTGGGAATTACTCTGACAAACTGTGGCATCACAGACCTGGTCCTGAAGGAATGTCCCAAAATGATGTTTGTCCATGGTGAGTTTATGAGAGGAGAGCACAGCGACATATTAAATACAAGTTCCTGTAGTAATATGAAATTTGATATAATTTTTTTTTTGTTTTGTTCGTTTTTTTTCCAGCAACACGTTGTCGAGTGCTGAAACACTTGGTGGTGGAAAGTGCCCCCATAGTGAACCGCTTTGACTATGCACAATGCAAAAAGCTGGACATGGAGCAGGTGCTGGACCAGATCTTGCGGATGCCCCCGGAGAGAAACCGTATCATCTACATGAGGCCAATGCAGCAGGTCAGCATTATTCTATAGGAGAACAGAGAGGCTGCAACAATCAATGGGTTGTTAAATGTTGTGTTGATGTAAGATCTTAAAAGCATAGTTCGCCCTAAAATGAAACTTCTGTCATCAATTACTCATCATCCAGACTTGTTTGTTACTTTTGTCTGTTGAACTCCAAAGGAGAATGTTGGAAAAACAGTCATTGACTTCTATTGTGTGCATTTTTTTTCTCCTACAGTACTGTGGATGTCATTGGCTGTTTTCCAACATTCTTCAAAATATCTTGTTTTGTTCAACGTAAGAAATAAATTAGTTTAGAACGAGTTGAGTGAGTAAATGGTGAATATTTTTATTTTAAATAAATCAAAGATTTGAAAACTCTGTCATAATTTACTTTCCCTTTAATTGTTTCAAACCTTTTGAGTTTCTTTCTCCCGTTGAACACATAAGAAGATATTGTGGAGAAAGCTGGAAACCTGCAACCATTGACTACTGTAGTATTTTTTTATCGTACAATGGAAATCAATGGTTACAGGTTTTTAAATACTGTCTTTTGTGTTTAATGTTATATTTTTTTATAACCACTTGAGGGGGAGTAAATAGGGAGCACATTTTCATTTTTTGGGAAAAATGTTTTTTTCTTTAAGGCATGTTTTGCGACATTTATGTGCTTTGCAAACTTCGACAATTATGTTATTATGACTTATTGGACATTTATTTTTTAATTGTTGTGATAAAATACACATCCTTTTAAAGGTTTATCATTAGTAGGATTTTTGCAAAGAAATTTATACTGTTTTTGTGCATTAATGCAAAAAAAAAAAAAAAAAACACTGATAATTTCAGCTTTTTTCCTTCAGTGGTCCTTGGAGTATCTGGACACTTAAACTATTATCCTAACTGTACATCAAATCAAAACAGACCGATGTCCTCTTTTAAGCAGATTTTCAATGTCTTCAGTTGATTGTAGATTTTTAATTAGTGCCCTGATGGTGGAAATATGATTTTTTTTTTGCTTATAGCTCCTTTCTATTTTGTGAAGCTCAAATATCCATCACTGCACTTCAGAACTGTGTCCTTTGGTTTTACTCATTTGATGGATGAAAATGGAATTGAATTTTGGAATATATATATATATATACACACACACACACAGCGAGTACACATACATTATGTAAATAGAAAAAAATATTTTGGATGTGCATAATTGCGATTAATCAACTGACGCCACTAATTATTCGAATTTATTTGATGTTGATTTTGTTTAGTTTTTTTAGAATTCAGTAATTTTTTTTAAACCACATGCAACTATTTTCCAGCAAATGTGTCATAGCTTAATACATATAATTTAATAATTATGTATAATACTTTTTGAGCCCTGTAAAAGCGTTTTGGGATATTTAAGGCACAGTTTGTTGCATTTATGCTGTTTTCAACATTCCTCTCCAGATTGACTCTTTGGCTTTGGAGAAAAAGCTTTTCAGTGGTCCGTATCCATACCACATTGCCATTATCCACGAGTTCAGCAACCCACCCAATGTCAGGAATAAGGTGCGCGTTCGTAGCTGGATGGACACCATTGCCAACATTAGTCAGTGAGTGAACTGCATCATTCATAATACAATACACAACACTAAAAGGTTTCTTTACACTTTATTTATTTAAGAGGGGGAAAATTCATGCTGACTTTCCATGCCTGTCCTGCTTTGTATACAATCAATGAAGAGACCACTTCACATTTCTCTGGATTTATGATTTATAGTTATGTGTTTGAGTATAATATAATTTTTGTTTTATTCTGCAAACATCTCATGACATTTTCTTCCCAGTATAAAATACATGTTTTCATTTAGAGCTGTTTTTGTTTGTAATAAAATAATAATAAAAAAAGTTCTTCTTTATGTCTTTTAACTCATTATTTGTATTTGAAATTTGTAGGAAATGTTATCAGATTTGTTAATTAATTATAGAATTAAAACGTTATGATTTTTTACACAAGCCATACTCAATAAATCCAGTGAATTTGTCATTTAAGTTGTCTTTAAATTTTTATTTTTCATAGTTTTCATATGAAAAGCTTACATATTTTATTTCATCTTGTTGCATAGATTTAAAAATATATTTGTTTAGTGTTTAAGATGCATATTACAATCTCTATAAAGCTGTATTTTTGCAAAGTTGTAATAATTTCTAGTTTTTCAGTAGCCTACTTCTTTAGACTTATAATAATTCACAAAAAATGTACCTTTCCAAATCTGCTTCCTGCTTTGTCCACCAGATGGCACTGTTTTCTTTCCATGGTTAACTCACCAAGCTGCTTTTTGTTTATCCTTTCACAAGAGAACTCATCAAGTATGAATTCTTTCCGGAGGCCACACGAACGGAAGAGGATGTGAAGAAGTATCCCAGCTATCCCTGGGGCAGAGACATCTACACATTAGAGGGTGAGAGGAAACAGAGCCCTTAGAGACCAGATCCAAACCCCCTCATTCATTTCCTCTGGAAACATGGTCATACTGGAGAGTGTGAGAGAGAGCGAGAAATTTACAGTCATATTTACATTGCCCAAATCCCTTACATGGGGTTATTTATCTAAAAGGGATAGTTCACCCAAAACTTAATATTCTTTCATCATTTACTCACCCTTTACTTGTTCTAAACTTATTTAAGTTTCTTTCTTCAGGTGGCATGGTGGCTCAGTGGTTAGCAATGTTGTATCCCAGCAAAAAGGTTACTGGTTCGAGCCCGGCTGGGCCAGTTGTTGTTTCTGTGTGGAGTTTGCATGTTCTCCCAGTGTTGGCGTGGGCTTCCTCTGGGTGCTCCTGTTTCCTCCACAGTCCAAAAACATGCGCTTTAAGAGAATTTAATAAGCTAAATTGGCCGTATTGTATGAGTGTGTGTGAATGCGAGAGTGTGTTGGTGTTTCCCAGTACTGGGTTGCAGCTGGAAGAGCATTCGCTGTGTAAAACATGCCGGAATCTTTGGCGCTTCATTCTGCTGTGGCGACCTATGATCAATAATGGGACTAAGCCAGGCATGTTTAAACTCTGTCTTGGAGGGCCGGTGTCCTGAAGGGGTTAGTTCCTATCCCAATCAGACACACCTGGGCTAGCTAATTAAGCTCTTTCTAGGCTATCTAAAAACATCCTTGCAGGTGTGTTGAGGCAAGTTGGAGCTAAAATCTGCAGGACACCGGCCCTCCGTGACCGAGTTTGTCCACCCCTGGACTAAGCCGAAGAAAAATGAATGAGGTTTCTTTCTTCTGTTGAAAGCATAAGAATATATTTTCAAGAAAGCTTGAAACCTGTACCCATTGACATTTGTAGTATTTGTTGTTCTATATTAGTCAGTGGTTGCAATTTTCAGCTTTCTTCAAACATCTTCTTTTGTGTTCAACAGAATATAGAAACTCATAAATGTTTGGAACCACTGACTAACTAGTGATAAATGTACAGTTTTGGGTGAACTCTTTAAGGCAAGACAATGCAGGTGAATATGGTAAAAAAAAATAATGCTGGGCAATTTTTTTTTTGCGATTAATCATATGCAAAACAAAAGTTTGTTTTGACATATTTTAAGTGTATGTACTGTGTATATTTATTGTGTAATACACACATCCATGCGTATATTGCAAAAATGTGTATAGATATAGATATAAAATGTGTATGTCATACAAATAATACATACATTTTAATGTCTATGTAACAAAATTGTTTTGCATAGTTTTTTTTTTTTCTGTATGTTTGCATCACATATACATAATAAGCATATAAAATACACACATATATTGTTAAAACAAACTTTTGTTTTAGATGTGATCAAGCTTTGCCTAGCACTAAAAACATATTAGAGTCAAGGGTTTTACAGAGTGGATTTTGGAAATCTTTTGTTTTCACTCATCAATTCAGAAAATACTGGGTGGGGGAAGAAACATTTTTGTAGAATAAAACGTTTCTCTTTAGGCAAATGATGTATAAACATAAGCCTCTGTAAAAATCTTCAGAGTACATATATGAATAATTGGAAGGTTTAGTTTAAGCTAAAACAGAGATTTAAAAAAAAAAATTGTTTTAAAACAAAAATAGATATTTAAAAATAGAATTTAAATAGAATTAAATATAAATTTAAATATTTTTTATAGAATTAAAAATAAATGTAAAAATATTTTGTGGTTAAAATGTACTGATTCTATTTGGTGAAGTATGACAAAAGCATTTAAAAGTATATTTTGAATTTGTTTGTTCTTTACTCTAGACTATGAAAATACTTAAAGTTGCTGTGAAGTGCTTTGAAATGTGCATTTTTATTTAATGTTTGACGTAATCTTAACCAAAACACGAAGAGAGGGTGGGACAGTAGCTCCTCCCCTTTTATAAAAACAGCCAATAGGGTTTTGTTTTATCACAGCTCTTCCAGTGAGAGTGATTGAGCTCAGCTGCATCAAATGAAAAGCAAATTTGAATTGTCTTAAAGGGGGCGGGGCATGTCAGATACTAGAAAGCATTTGATTGGTCATGATTTGATGAGAAACTGAAGTATGAGGTGACGTGAAAAAAAAAAAAAGTTGATCCATTTTGGCGTAATTGAAAAACTACAAGCTTTACATGTTTATATCAGTTTTATATCTTCTAAATGTGAATTTTGTCACTGTTTTAGAGTGCACTAGCTTATAGATATCTTAAAAATGAACAATACTGATGCTAAAAATATATATATATTTAAATTTTATGGGACCTTGAAACTCAAAAAAACAGAAAATCTGTTTTTACCTGCTGTGTCTTGCTTTAATGGATGAGAAAAGTTGCAGGCTCCATAATGTCAAATCTGCCTGTAAGGATGTGCAGGATGCTTTTCAGTCTAATGGAATAAAAATAGTAATAACATTCAACCTTTCCCACACTCCCTGTGCTTTAGGGGTCGTGGATGGGGCGCCGTATTCGATGATCACTGATTTCCCATGGCTTCGCTCTTTACGCACAGCAGAGCCCAACACTTACGCTCGATACGACTTTGAAGATGATGAAAGCAGTAAGTGATGCAATGTCTGTCAGGAAATAATAATGGTCAGGTGTTAATCTTCAACACATTGATGTTAAATGATGGATGAAGTCTTGCTCAGTAGTTTAGCATGAATCTTTGTTATTAACAGTTTAGCACTGATCTTCATTATAGTTAAGCTAAAATGTAAAGTTATCATTGTTTACTTCTTAAAAAAAAGTGCATAAAAAGAGCTTAATCTATTTTATTTTCAACTTTATGCTTGTAATTTTTTTAGTTAGTCAACAAAAATCTAATTATATAAATTGCTCAGCATATATATATATATATATATATATATATATATATATATATATATATATATATATATATATGTGTGTATATATATATATATATGTATATATATATGTATATATGTATGTATATATATATATATATATATATATATATATATATATATATATATATATATATATATATATGTATATGTATAAGTACACCCCTCACTAATCTATCTTTTAAATTCATATTTTAATAGGAAGCATACATTAGATTAGTCAGTACTGAAGACAAATCTAGAGGTCCAAAACTGGTACACCCAAATTTTTATGTTATAGAAAAATATTAAATTAAAAAAAAATAAGAATTTAGTAGAAATTTTGTTGGTTGTAAGGGTTTGTATTTTTCTTATATATATATATATATATATATATATATATATATATATATATATATTGCTTGAATTTAATTACATTGTCTCCCTATTTCTAAATGTTTGGTGACCAAAATATTATTTTATTACATATATCTGTTTAATAAAACTCAGGGTTCATACGGTCAATAAAAACCTGGAAAAGTCATGGAATTTTGACATGGCATTTTCCAAATTTGGAAAAGTTTCAGAAAAAAAGAAAAACCCACAAATTTTTGGAAAAGTCATGGAAAACAAATATCTGTTTACTTAAATATAGGTTAGTTGTCATAATTTCTATACTGTTATTTGCCAATCACATACTCTCATATTATTAGTGTGGTGTAAGCATTATTTAAATCAATTTTACATAGAAATATATATAAATTGAAACTAAATAGATTGCTGCGTGTTTTACAATGTGCTGTAATTTGAACATGCAATGTTTTTCTTTTACCACGCATATACAGACATTGCATGAAACATAAGGTCATGAAAATTGACTTGAAAGTCTGGGAAAAGTCTTTAGTAGTAAAAAATGTGTTTGAACTCTGAAATCTGTTTTGTTTAAACACACCAAAACACATTGCCTATATTCACTAACAAATGGATAATAATAATTTTAAAACGGGGTCTGCTCAATTATTATGAGCACTGTATGAACTTGAGGGTCCTTGCTAAATAAGTATTACTTATTTTAAAAATTGAGTTGTTACTGGCCTCAATGTTTTAAGTAGCCTTATGCATACCGCTATTGACAAATCATTTAATCAAGGGTCCACTTCAAAGTTCTTAGTTCCTCTGTGAATTTAAACCTAAAACATAATGTTGGTTTTGCTATTCTCATTCATTTAGAGCACAAAAGGGTTTTTTAATATTTTAATAATTGTGTTAAAGTATTGCCAAATTGCTTTCTTCACTTTTTTTTAAAACTAATATAAACATACTGTATCTGAAAACATTCAGTTCCGTTCTCTATTAGTACCTGTAGGTAGATTTGTTCATAAAAAATAAAATAAAAGGCATACATAAATAACATTTACAATCATAATATAGGCTGGGACAAAAATTAAAAGTTGAAGCAAGGTGTACAAGGACAATGAAACCAAAAATAAAGGAATTTGTGGAACTATACATTTTTTACATTGAGCCAAACTAAAAAAAAAAAAGAATACTGTGATTTAAATTTTTTTCCTTTTTTGTCAAACATCATTTGGGAAATATTTAATTGATTATTTTTTTTACTGTTAACAAAAACAACACTCTGTAACATGCTTCTTCCCATCAGCCACCATCTATGCCCCGCGGCGTAAAGGCCAGCTCTCTGCTGACATCTGTATGGAGACTATCGGTGAGGAGATCTCAGAACGACGGCAGACATGTAAGGGCGTTTTCCAGCGCGTGGTGGTTGTCTTCATCCACTACTGCGACGTTCGAGGAGAACCAGTGGAGGACGACTACATCTAGGTCTGAATCGCTACTCATTCGTAAGACCTGGAGACGCTGGAGGAAAAAAAAAGAGATGCCAGGCTCTGAGGAACAGAGATGCAGGCAGGCATTTGACATGAAACGGAAAGAAAGACTGTTGTCTTTTTTTTTTTTTTTAGGAGTTCATTCTAGATTAATGAACTATAGAGTTAATGGCGTCATCAAGCTGCTTTGCTGGCGAATGATGAATGGCAGCACACGGACAGTAAGGAAGGGTGAAAGTGTTAGCAGTTGCTATATTTGTGCACATTGGTAAAAACATGACAGAAGGCATATGAAATCACTTGTTTAGTTTTTGTTGGAGACCGAAGAAGTAATTTTTTTTTTTCAAATCCAAGCAGAGTTTTTTTGCCCACTTACTCTGTGTGTGTCTTCACCATTAATGGGTTTTCAGAGACATTTAGTTTGAGCATTTTCAAATATTACTTTTTTCCCCCTTACATAGGTTGGCTTTTCACTATTAACCACACTGTGAGTCAGTTTAACCCAGAACCTGGTGAAGAGATTAAATATTGCTTTGCCCATGAGAGGAACGTGGTGAATAAATACACCTCATTTTTCTCCCCGTGGTCTTTATAGAGCTTAAAAATTGTGGGACGAAGAATTACTGAGAGTATTTTATGCACAACTTTTTCTTTTTTTAAATGTATTTTCCTCTAAGTTGAACCCACATTTGTTTTATTGAACTCCAGTAGAGTAGTTTTAAATCCAAAGCACGGTGGATAAAGTTGTCAGGCGTATCCCTTATTCATCTTCTGATGACTTGACCACATTCTCTTCTCTCCTTACAAACTCGCTCTTCATATGGTTAAGCATCTTCAAAATGATAACCTACACCAAAGGTTTGTTAGTTTGTTACACCATTGCAAGTTTCTGAACTGTTTCTTTCCTTCTCCTTTACTAGACCTTCACTTCATTGCTTGACCCGACAAATTGGAGTAAAATAAACTGCACAATGCATTTTAACTGCCTGCTTGGTGCAGAATAGCTTTCACTAGATTGTGTTTGTGATGAGCGGTAAGGAAAACTAGTCTAATTTGGAGAGGATTGTAAGTCCAGGAGCGATTGTTGCTTGAAAACCTCCTCCTAGCTGCTCTACTTTGTCTTTTCTGGGTGACCCACTCTGTCATGTTTAAAAGCCAAGAAACACCATGGATTAAATCTGCATCCACACCGAGCACTGCAGAAGCACGTGTACAAAGTCTCTGTACAGATATTCTGTATTTAAATGATCTTCTGAGATTTGTTTTATATGTTTATATAAAAGAATAAATATTTCATTAAGACTTTCGGTTGGGTTTTTTTTTTTTTGTTTATTTACATATGTTTTATTCACTGTTTGTTAGTTTTTTTTTTTGTGCGCGTGTGTATGTATGTATGTATATAATGTGTGTGTGTGGGGGGGAGGGGGGGTTGTTGTTGCAAGATAGCCTGGCAAGAAGAAGTATTTCAGAAACTGCTGATCTACTGGGATTTTCACACATAACCATCTCTAGGGTTTATTGTAAATTATCTGGAAAAAGAGAAAAAATACAGTGAGCGGCAGTTCTGTGGGGGCAAATGCCTTGTTGAGGTCAGAGGAGAATGGCCAGACTGGTTGGAGCTGATGGAAAGGCAACAGCAACTCAATTACCCACTTTTTACAACCGAATGCAGAAGAGCATCTCTGAACGCACAACCTGTTGAACCTTGAAGTGGATGGGCTACAGCAGCAGAAGACCACAACAGGTGCCACTCCTGTCAGCTAAGCACAGGAAACTGAGGCTACAATTGGCACAGGCTCACCAATATTAGACAATAGAAGATTGAAAAAAAAAAAAAAGCTGCCTGGTCTGATGAGTCTCAATTTCTGCTGCAACATTTGGATGGTAGAGTCAGAATTTGACCCCAACAACATGAAAGCATGGATCTATCCTGCCTTGTATCAATAGTTCAGGCCTGGGGTGGTGGAGTAATGGTGTGGGGGATATTTTCTTGCCACACTTTGGGCCCATTCGTACCAATTGAGCATTGTCCATGCATTTATGACCACATTGTACCCATTTTCTAATGGCTACTTTCAGCAGGATAACGTGCAAAACATCTGGTTTCCTAAACACAACAGTGAGATCACTGACTCTGGACTCAAATGGCCTCCACAGTAACCATACTTAATCCAATAGAGCACCTTTGGGATGTGGTGGAATGGGAGATTTGCATCATGGATGTGCAGCCAACAAATCTGCAGCTACTGTGTGATGCTGTTTTGACAATATGGGCCAAAATCTCTGAGGAATATTTCCAGTACCTTGTTAAATCTATGCCACAAAAGGATTAAGGCATTTCTGAAAGCAAAAGTGGGTCCAGTCTGGTACTAGTAAGGTGTACCTAATAAAGTGGCAGGTGAGTGTATGCATTTACTCCTTTAATCTACACTTGATTCTCCCTGAAAGACTCCAAAACAAGGTGTGTGGGAGGGTCAGTCTTTTAATTAGTGAGAAATTGTAAGCTCTGATTTATTTCTTTAATAATATTTATCATTTGAATGATAGAAAATCTAAATACAAACGTGAACGCCAATATTGTAAATACCAATGTGAATGCATGATATTTATTCACAGTCTATATGGATCGCGCCCTGCAGTTTATGCAGGAAAAAATTCAGTCAGCTGATCTCTGTGATGCTGTGTGTTTACACAAGACACTTTTTTTTTTATAAAATAGGTGTTTGTATTTACATGAAGTCTGAAGGTAAAATAAAATTAAACTCATAGTTTGTATTTTAATGGACACCTATGCACATGGAAGTTCATTAAGTTCACCGGCATATGGCAAGATTTTGTTAGATTTAATTTAAATACAATGAGCATGCATGTATTACACCAGGGGTGTCCAAACCCAGTCCTGGAGGGCCGGTGTCCTGCTGAGTTTAGCTTCAACTTGCCTTAACACACCTGCCAGAAACTTTCTAGCAGGGCCGGAGTGGGACTCTTTTTCAGCCCTGGAGTTTCAAGCCTCAGACCGGCCCACCTCAGTTCACCACTGACTATATTAAAATAAGGTCATTTCCAATTCAGTTTCTAATTACACTATCACATCTTTTTTTTTGAGAAAACTGCACTTTTAGAACTTCAAATGTTCAACAACCCTTACAGTATTATGTCTTAACAATAAAAATGAAAAAAAAAAAAACAATTGTTATTCAGACAAGGACTGAACCCAGGTTGGCCGCGTCATAATCTAACGTACTAACCACTGTACCACAACAGCTGCACGTTTAATGGCGACTTATCTACTTATATCATCATTAACCTGCATCCTGCTCACGAGGCTACGAGAAAAAAGATAAAAAGAGCAGAGCTGCGGTAAAATAACGAATAAGAAGGCTGTGGTCAAGTAAATAAGTAAATTATTTTTAAAAAGTGTGACTGCTGAGAGCAACCGATTCTGGAACTAGGGACACCGGCCCTCGCGGCCAAAAAACGGACCGGCCCACCGGGAATTCTCCCGGTCCTCCCGATTAGCCAATCCGGGCCTGCTTTCTAGTATACCTTGTAAGAGCTTGATTAGTTGGTTCTGGTGTGTTTTATTAGGGTTGGAGCTAAACTCTCCAGGACACTGGCCCTCCAGGACCGAGTTTGGACACCCTTGTATCACACAAACTAACCAAAAAATATGGGAATCATGCTAGACTATTACACTGTTCATCGTTATTACATAATTTAAAATATTACCGAAACATACAGGAAGGATGCCAGACTCTGGAGATCTCCCAGATTCAATTTGCAAATGGATGCATGAGATGGTTATAAGGTGAATCACTCACCCAATCTATTTGTTCAAACACATAAGATAAGTAAGTCATTGAATTACTCACTCAACAGATTAACTCCATTACCGACTCATTCAGGAAGGAACAGCATTATTGTGTTCTAACATGCTCAATTGTGGGACTTTTATCATTGGCGGAGTAAAAAGGCAAACAACGTTATCCATATAATGTAAGTAGTACTTGATATAAACATTCTTTTTTTACTGGAGTTTGTGTTCATAAAAGTAGCATAACTTGCAATTATGTTGTTGGAATGACATTACTACAGTTGATCCATTAGCAGAATCTTAGCTTGCTGTTGGATAACCTTTCTGTTGTCTTGACCCATTTGCTGTGTAGGAATGTGGACTTTTTCCACTGTGGAAGAGTTCACATACCGAATTCACATACTCTTGAGTAGGTTGTTCTTTTGAGTTAGCAATAATTTTGACTGTTCGAAAATGATTTTTTATATAGCATAAGTGTCTGTAGCATAAATGTAATCCAGACATACTGCATTCAACATGTGTCAGTTGTATCTCTTTATTGCCATTAACAAATCCTCTCCCGTGAACTCATGGGATAGTCAAATGTC
This sequence comes from Danio rerio, assembly GCF_052040795.2. NCBI lineage: Eukaryota > Metazoa > Chordata > Actinopteri > Cypriniformes > Danionidae > Danio > Danio rerio. The sequence goes on from NC_141034.1 coordinate 42,955,218, forward strand.
CATGAGAGACGCTCTTAAGAATCTCAGGAAGTATTTTCTCATTCATGTACTTTTTTCTTTAATTTTACACTCCTTTTGTGTTTTTCACCAACTAAAGGAAATATGTAATGTAATTCATGATGAAATATTCTTAATATGTATTTTTTGAAGGTATTTAATTGTTTTGCTTTGTTTTTATTGATCACAAAACTGGTGTCTGTTCATTGCGGTACAGCAGCCTACAACTATATAATAACAGAAATGTTACGTTGTTTTACATCACAGACTCCAAAAAGGTTGAAAATGCATATACAACTCTTACCACTCTGGGAATGTGAAGCCAAAATCTCCCACATTTGGCTGCTGTTGTCTTGCACCGACGATGTAATTTGGAGCCAATTCTGCATAGAAATGATCATGTGATGAAGCCACTTCCCAACCAAACTCCTGCAGACCCAATCGTAAGTACACAATCATGACACCACGCTCCATTTCTGTACAATTAATTAACTATAAGCAAAACAAATATTTGAACATAACCTTAGTGTGCTATTAAAATGCTACCAAAATGCAATTTATTTATTTATTCATTTTTTTACTTAGGCAGAATTAAAATCTTAGTATGTATTAATGTCCTATTCTGCAGCCAGCCACTAGGGGGAGATTAAAATGTTTTGGCTTCACTTCTCGGGATGTGTTTCTTTTCACTCATTTCTTTATGGCTGCGTCCAAAAACCGCCTACTAATCAGTAGGTACTGCATTTGGATTTTTAACCTACTACTTAGCCGTTATTAAAGTACGTTCTATACAATATGAATGTGAGTAGTATGAATGGAACTCTGATGTTCTACATCCACCATTTTGTCATGATCACGTGACCTACCCTTTGTGAGTTGTGTTGCTTCACTCCCGTTCATGAATTCTCTCTCGTGGCATAATGGGATGCGCACTTCAGAATCTCGCCAGAAGTACAGTAATAAGTCATCCGGGTACTTCTCGCATTCTATGAATTCGTACATACTACTCGGCTCGCATACTGATTTTATGGTACTATATAGTATGGAAGAATGCGGTTTCGGAAACAGCCAAAGTGTTTTACACAGTGCTGCATGTGTCTAATTATGCGAGCAAATTATCAGTCCATTTTTCAGTTGGTCTGCATTGTAGTGTAGCAGTCTCTTGTACCCAAAGTATATCAAATCTATTTTTATATCTATTTCCGTACTCAGGCATGGGGTTGCGTTCAATAACCCACATTGCAGAAAGGAGTTTGTCCACATGCCTCGCTGTTGTAAATGACCTTTTCTGGATTTAATCTTGTCACGTTGTTTAAAGTTTGTCAGTGACACCGCGGAGGTGTTTAATGTTTCAAATCATTTGTCGCTTAACACTGTATAAGCAGGAAGAGGAGAGATTTGTGATCATGTTCTGGGTTCCTGTCTGAAAATTCTGTCCCAAACCTGTAACATTTCCCAATGAAATTCAGACAGTTTCACCAACAGAAATCCATCTCCGGCTTTTCTTCTTTGGTTGTTGTTGTTTTAGAACACAACATGTTGATCTGTTTCAGCTGTGCTGAGCCAAACATGAAAGGAAGTAAATATGAGTGTGTGGTTTGCGCTGATGTGTTTTTCTTGCAGAGGAGTTTTGTATGCTTAATGATACAGCAATTCATCTGAAGTTCCTGTTTTGTTTTTTGTAAAGCAGTACGAAAAATAAAAAGATTAAAATACTGAAAGAGACTGATCAACCATAAACTGCAAGAAAAGAATTACATTTAAAAATCTTGTTTGATTATGAAGTGAAACAGTTGAAATACATGGTTTAACCAAAATTCTGCATTTTTACATGATCTGTTTTATGATTTAAAATAAATAAATGCTGTCTAATCAAATGTATAGATAAATCATTAATAGTGTAATCTTTCTTTTAAAATGTACTCGAATAGAAAAAGTTATACATTTATAAATAAATATTATTTTTAATATTTTATTTTACTTCTGCTCAGTAGAACTGTACAAATTAAAAACATATCAAAACATATGCTGTTTGTTTGACATATAAAATTCATATAAAAATACATATCATTAATAAAACTACTTTTTTTAAGAAGAACATTTTAGCATTTAGTAATAACATAATTTAACTATAAGTTTAACCTGTCATTTATTTATTATTCATGTTTTCCTCAGGGGGTTTTTGGTTAAAAAAAAAAAAATCTTTGAAGATGACCTACTGCACTCAAAATGACTTTTGCTGCTTGTCCAAACTTTATTATTTAAAATGAGCTGAAATAATAACTTAATTGTTTTATTTTCAATCCACTTAAATTTGTAAAAGCAATTCAGTTACCTTTGGAATTGCATGGAACTCACAATTTCACACAATTTCCACACAAAACACTGCATTTTGTCCTGTGTGTGAGCCACAAGGCTGTTATAATTGTGACAAAAACTCTTTCACTGATTCGTTTTGACATAATCAGGTCAGCTATTTTATATTTAAAAATGTATTAAATTAATTTATTTCCTCAAATTTTTACACACAATACCCATAATGACATGATAGTGGCATCATATTCAAAAAGACTTGAGGCTGTAATTGCTGCCAAAGGTGCATCAACACAGTATTAAGCAGAGGCTGTGAATACTGATGTGCATGTGATATTTCAGGTTTTTTAATTTTAATAAATTTGCAACAATTCTAAAAAAATCTTTTTTCACGTTGTCATTATGGGCTATTGTGTGTAGAATTTTGAGGAATGAAATTAATTTAATCCATTTTGGAATAAGGCTGTAACATAAAAATATGTGGACAAAGTGAAGCGCTATGAATACTTTCTGAATGCACTGTAGCAGGTTTTGCAAAAACGTAAAAAAAAATGTTTTTCATACTTTAAAATTTTGACTAGACATCAGTATTTTTAAATTCTCCAATAATATTTACATCTTAACAGTGTGATCTGTCTGGACTCCTTTTATCTGCTTGTGTTCTGAATGCTCACTTTCACTTGTGTCATCTTGTGCTTTAAATGGTCTCCTGTTTGTGTTCACAGTTCATATAAACATCATTTCCTCTCATTTGAGGCACTGCAGAGTCCCTCAGGCATCTTTGTTCAGAAAATAATCTTCCCAAAACTTCAGACAAGACAGTCATTTTTACACTCTTTACATTGATCATCCTGCCCGTGGTTTGACAGTATACAGACTGGTTGCATCTGGTCTCGCTGAGTTTAATTTCCTGATTAAGTTTTTTCCTAGGAGAAGAAGTCTCATTCCAGCTAATTAAACTCCAAGCAGTTTTTAGCATTATTTGTTTTCCAGCCCCTCTCATTCCTTCCCTTCCTCGGTTAAGGGCAAAAGATGCAAGCTGTTGATGACGTAATGCATTCTCAATGGGAGGACAAACATCTCAGGGGTTAATGCACCATGTTGAAATGTTAAGAGTCAAAGCCTTATAAAGAAAAAAAACTCCTCCAAGCTGAGAGCTTTATCATCCTCAGAGCGTTTGCAGATAGCGAGAGAGAAAAAGGAAGTATAGCTCAGCTAGGCTTTTTCTGTAAATATAGACTGTTCAGTGGGATAAAAGTCAGACCACATGAAAAATCATTTATAGCAGGATGAGGGTCAGAGATGAAAAGCGGTATTTAGGCATCAAAATTATAAAGATGTAAAATACAACTCTTATGTGTTTCCCGTTTAAATCCATTTTTTCTTCCTGCTTGAAAAAAACTCAAATTAACATTTTTGGTTTATTTTGTGTTCTAAAAACTTGTCAGACAAATTTAGTCCTTATTATCTGAAGACACATTAAAAGTCTCTATTTAAGAATATTAATGCAGCCTCAAAATGCTAATTAGTTCCCATTTTAAACCTTTAAACATCATTGTTCCTCATCACAAGGTTTTACTTAGCAAGACATTTTTAATGATTTAATATAAGATTCAGCATGACCAGTTATTCTTTTATATATTTATATAACATAAGTTTTGGGTCAGAAGGATTTTTAAATGTTTTAAAATAATCCTGCTCAAGGCTCCATTTATTTAATCAAGAATACGGTAAAAAGTTATTGCACTATAAAGTAATGTTCAAAAGTACATCATTTAATTTAATAATTTATTCCAGGGATTTCAATGATGAATTTTCAGCTTCATTACTTCAGTCTTCAGCGTCACATGATCCTTCAAAAATCAGTCTAATATTATTCTCATTTATACCTAATATATCACTGTAATTATTATTGTTAGTAGTAGTACTATTATTATTAATTTTATTATTATTAATGGTAATAGTAATAAAAGCAACTTTTGACCGTGTGTGCGTGTGTGGTTGAAGTCAGAATTATTAGCCCCCCTGTTTATTTTTTTTTCCCCCAATTTCTTTTAAACAGAGAAAAGGGTTTTTTTTAACACATTTGTAAACATAATAGTTTTAATAACTCATTTCTAATAACTAGTTTATTTTATTTTTGTCATGATGACAGTAAATAATATTTGACTAGATATTTTTCAAGACACTTCTATACAGCCTAAAGTGGCATTTAAAGGCGGTCACACTTTACAATAAGGTTCATTAGTTAAAGTTAGGTAATGCATTTACTAAAATGAACAAACAATGAGCAATACATTTACTACAGTATTTATTCATGTTAATAAACGTTAATGAAAACACAGTTGTTCATTGTTAGTTCATGTTAGTAAATGGATTAACTAATGAACCTTATTGTAAAGTGTTACCGGCTTAACTAGGTGAACTAGGCAGGTTAGGGTAATTAGGCGAGTTATTGTTTATTGAGGGTTTATGTAGACTATCAAAAAATAGCTTAAGAGGCTAATAATATTGACCTTAAAATGGTTTTAAAAAATTAATAACTTCTTTTATTATAGCCTAAGTAAAACAAATAAGACTTTCTCCAAAAGCAAAAATATTATCAGACATGCTGTGAAAATTTCCTTGCTCTGTTAAACATCATTTGGAAAATATTTAAAAAGAAATTTCTGATATCGATATTTGCAAAAAAAATAATTAAAAACATCAGTTTCTTGATAATTTTAAAATCAATGGCTTGACCTTTTTCATTTTTAATAAGCAAATACACATTAATTATGCTTGCTAGTATATTTTATTCTCCTGTTTAGTTCTACTTATTTGTAATGTTATATGATAAACTGTATTTTCTCACTCTCAAAACAGTTTCATTTTCAACATTTAAGTTCAAATGCAATTTGAAAGTGCAAATAAATGGAAAATGCCCATGGATCACAAGCTACTTTAAATTAACAGATTTTAACAGTGAGTTTAAGTTCAGTAATGAAAAAATACAATTTAATAACTGACATATTACCTTTCATTGCCCTTAAAGTGAAATGATAGTTTCTAGAAACCTGATAAAAGCATAAATGTCAAGAGGTGTTTGCATCCTAAATGGGTATAGTTCACCAAAAAACTAAAAATTCCTCACCATTTTTTATGAACATCTTTCTTCTGCTGAACACAAAACAAGATCATCTGAAGAACGTTTGGAAACCAGCAGCCATTGACATCCATAGCAGGAACAAAAATAGGGTAGTCAATGGCAACTTGTTTTGTTTTTGGTCCATTGTGTTCAACAGAAGAAAGAAACACAAACATGTTTGAAACAACTTGAGTGTGAGTAAACCATGACATGATCTTCATATTTTGGGTGACCTCTCCCTTTAGGTCTTCACTTGTAATCCCGCTTTACATTTTACAACAAATATGATTTCCAGTCTACTGCTTCAGCTCAGATAATAATCTCACAACCACTGCTACCCTTTTGAATCCACCGTACATGGAAACTCTTAAAACCCAGAGCTATCAGACGTAGTGTAAACAGCGCCGCAGGACTACATGTAAAGAATGAGAGCGCCACACTGTTCTCCATCAAACTCAAAGCCTCGCTCCAGCTGTCAGACTCTGCGAATCTATTGTTCCCCCTTTGCTGATACATCCTGCCATGTGTGCGAGCATGGCTTTTGTCATTTACCTCGCTGGCTACGTGCTAAAGGATGTGCTGAAACTGCTCTGGTTGGACGTAAGTACAACCAGATGTGACAGGCCAGTTAAATTAGACACCTTGGCTGGCTCTCTTCCTTCAGGGCATGTAAAGGTAAAGCAAATGAATCTTGAGCGTGTAGAGATAATCCAGCGTCTGTCCTGAGCCGTGATCTACTGCCAGTTATTCCTGCAGTACACAGAGGTCGTTCAGAGGACACCGCTCCAATCGATAAACATTTATTCTCTTGGACTTAAAGGATTAGTTCAATTCCATAATTAAAAATTATGCTGATAATTTATTCACCCACCTTTGTCATACAAACTGTTGATGTCTTCTTCAGTTAAAAAGAAATTAAGCTTTGCAGGATTTTTCTTCATTCTTGTACAGTTGCTCAATGGTTTGAACTTCCTAACTGGAGTTTAAATGCTGCTTTAAAGGGATAGTTCACCCCAAAATGAAAATTCTCTCACAATTTACTCCCTCATTTCTTTCATCTGTTGAACAGAAATGAAGATATTTTAAAGAATGCTGAAAACCTGTAACCATTGACTTCAATGGTATTTTTTTTCTACTGTGGAAGTCAGTGATCTTTAAAATATCTAAAATCTATATTTATAATGGAACTCGCTCAAAAAAATTATGGTTGTTGCTAGATCGGATGGATTTGGTTGTGGCTGGAAGTTAATGAGAATTATTATTTATTAAATTATTTATTACAATTTCCCATTAATTGTATTTTATTAACGTCTACCCCAACCCTAAACCAACCGTCACAGTAAGGTAAAAACAGTAGTTGCACCGAGTATTATTTATGCACTCAAAAAAAAAAATTGTTGAATGAACATGATTTATTCGTGGCACCCTTTAGGCATCTAATCCAATCAAGTAAACCTGAACTGCTTCGAACATGTTGTATGAACACAAAGCACATTTGTAGATAAAACATGGTTTCAATATGTCAGTCTAACTTCTTTGCAACTAATTGACTCAAAATGTTTGTGTTGTGTTATTCTAATTAAAATGATTCTAATTTACTCAATGTAACACTAAAGCTTTACATTAACAAAATTAAGTCTTGTTAAATCAGCTAGTAAATGTCTTGTTCAATATTGTTGTTTAAATTACATTTTTTAAATGACAATACTATGAAGCAAGATTTAAAATTAAGTAATTCAACACAAAAAGGACAGAAAACATGTTTTATATATATATATATATATATATATATATATATATATATATATATATATATATATATATATATATATATATATATATATATATATTTCTTTTATTATAGCCTTTAGCAGGCACCAATCACATTTAAACAAGTTTCTTCTTTAATATTCTGATATTAATATAATATAATATTAATCTTCTTTAATATTCTGTACAATGATGTTATATAATATCCAAAATTGTAATATGTAATATAAAATGTATAAGAAACATTTAGCCAACAAAATAACCTTGGCTCTTAAGAAAACTGATCCCCAAGCAATACCTGTAGGACTTTAACATAATTTTTTTACCAATTGAGTTTAAACAGCTTTCTTCACTTTGGTACTCCTATTCAAAATGTAAAAGTATAAAATGTATAGGAAACATATAGCCAACAACATAACATGCATAACATTCAAGCTCTTGGGAAAACCAATTCCCAAACTGTGCCGAAAACACGCGGTGATGCTTCTTCTTGTTGTTTTCGTATGGTGACATCCAAACGCACTACCGCCACCTACTGATATGCGCGAAGTGACTCTCCAGAGTGAGAGTTGTCTATTTGAAGCTTCTCAGTTTCATTGAATCAACATGTTCTGATCAAATTCATTTGATCATTTCTTGATTCAGTTTCAAATAACATGAATTAATCATTTAACATACGTAAACTTGATTTGTTCTTTTCAATCTGACAAATTTTTATTTTGTAAATCCAATACATGCCTAGTTGATTTTTTTGAGTGTGCTATCTATTAAATTACCTAATAAATTGTTTTTTTTTTATGTCTACCCCTTACCCTAAACCCTACCCGCACAGTACTGTAAAAATATAAATTATTATTATACAGTGTCATAAAAAAATGCTGTTATACTAATGTGTATATCGCACACCACATATCCGGTCTTGACTTACCAAAAATTGTTTCTGCTGCTTTTTTTAAAACTAGTTCAAATGAGCCGAAACAACACAACTTTTGAGATTTTTGGGGGACAACTTAATTGATTTATGTTCAATCCACTCAAATTTGTGGATAAAAACTTACTTAATCTATTTGTTTTGGCACAACATGAAGGACTTTTGTGGAACCCAGCATTTCCTTACAGTGCTCATAAAGGTTTGGAACTACTTAAGGGTGAGCAAATAGTGTGTAAATATAAAGGTCTAGGACAAATGGTCTTTCTTAGCATATTTTTCAAATTATGTATCTTAGATGAGCTTATTTATTTATTTAAGAGACACATTTGTGGTTAAGAACATACAATTTTTTTGATGACAAATGACCAGTCATTGAGTAGCATGGTGGCTCAGTGGTTAGCGCTGTCGCCTCACAGCAAGAAGGCTGCTGGTTCGAGTCTTGGCTGGGCCAGTTGGCATTTCTGTGTGGAGTTTGCATGTTCTCCCCCTGTTGGCGTAGGTTTCCTCCGACTGCTCCGGTTTCCCCCACAGTCCAAAGACCTGCACAATATATAGGTGAATTGAATAAGCTAAATTGGTCGTAGTCTGTGAGTGCATGTGTGAATGTGAGAGTGTGTGGGTGTTTCCTGTTACTGGGTTGCGGCCGTAAGGGTATCCGCTACTTAAAAAATATGCCGGAATAGTTTGTGGTTCATTCCGCTGTGGCAGCCCTTGATAAATAAGGAACTAAGCTGAAGGAAAATGAATGAATGGCCAATCATTTAGCTACAAAAGACCCTTATTCATTAACTTTGAACATTAAGAGCCCTTTGAAGCTGCACTTAAGCTGCATAGCTAGGGAGCATCAGTGAAGTCCATTATGTGGATAAAAAAACGTGTGGAATGTTTAACTCAAAGTCCTTAAATTCTATTTAACTGAAAAGGAAAAGCAATTAAGATCTTCAATGACAAGGTGATAAGTTATCAGCAAAATGTCATTCTGGATATAAACTACTTTAAAAGCACAATATATCTAATATCATTTCATTAAAATATCCAAAAAACATTACTATAGAGTGAAATATTTTGCCGGCTTATGTACTTGTTTCGAAATATGTCATTTTATTTAATGACATGAATCGTGTGCATTGCATTCATGTTAATGACGTCCCATGCCCTAAATTTACAGTTTTTTTTAAATATAGTAACACCAAAGGCGCTTTAATATGCTGTGTGTTTTATTAGACTGTACAGAGCAGCATTATAACAGAACCCTAAAATGTATTTAAAATGATAAAACAGTGCTGCTTCTTCCCAACATGATTCAAAGAGCCAGTCAGAAGTAGTCTTACTTTCTTTTTTTAAGTCATTAAATACGTAGTTCATCCACACTCATCACTGTGTCATCAAACTACCCCTTTGTTAATTGTGAATTTACACCCTCTAGTATAGTGAACATTAAATACTGCACCTTTTAGAAATGTTGATGGTATAAATGTCCATTTAGGTAACTTTAAGGTGTGTATTTTGAAGTTTTATTTTCCTGTAATGTTATTCAATGCCCTTTTGTGTCATTTCTGAGTCACGGGTAATGCACTTGATTCCATAAAGCGCCACGGAAGCATCAGAGGATACAAAAACAAAAGAATAAAAGGGCACATTATGATATTGAGACTTGCACTCCTTATCTATTTTGAGTCAATGACCTGCTGTATCCTCTGCAGAATGGTTCATCTGATCCAGCTGAAATATTTCATGTTTGCAGTAGGCTCTGTGCCATCTCTTCTGATAAAGGGATGCTTTTGGAAATACAAGATTCTACCAAATAAAAAAACTTTCTGACCTTTGTAAGCAACTGAACGTCCTTATAAAAACTGATTCCAGTTTATCCATGTGGGAGTGTATTTTCATTAAAGAGCAACTACAATGCTGAAATGTTTGTGTCCCCAGAATGTATTTAAGGTAAGGTATTGGCTCAAAATATCCCACAGATGTTTTATTTTATTATGCCGTAGTGTAGATGATGATTTGTGAGCAGAAGCAAAGATGCATTGTTTTTGTGTATCTCTTTAAATGCAAATGAGCTGCGGCTCCCCTTTACAGAAAAAGGCGGAGCATTTACTGCATGTCTCATATAGCAGACTGCAAAGGCATCCTTTAAATAAAAAAAAATCAAAAAGTATACGTTTTTGAATAATTGGCCTTAGTGTATGTGTGTGAATGCAAGAGTGTATGGATCTTTCCCAGTCCTGGGTTGCAGCTGGAAGGGCATCCGCTGCTTAAAATATATGCTGGATAAGTTGGCTGTTCATTCCGCTTTGGCGACCCTTGAATAATAAAGGGACTAAGCCGAAAAACAAGATTATTTTGCTTACCCCATTGGCAGATTATTTTGCTTGATTTCAGGAAAAACTCACTTCATTTTGGCATATCATTTCTAAAAACAAGACCACATGTTTTGCTTGTCTAGAAAATGCTTCTTGATTTAAGAACTTTTAGATATTTGGACTAGAAACAAGACAAAAAATCTAAGTAAGAAAAGCATTTGTTTGCAGTGTGGCAAAACGAAAGTTTATTTCATAACAGAAAGTCTTAATGGAATATAAATAATTGAATCAGGCTTCAGTTGAGTTGCAAAACTTTATTGTAAGAAACTTTTCAGATTATGATGTTTTAACTGACTAAAATTATAATGGCGGATACAAATTTTTGGTATGTTGAGTCCAAACATCGAAGGATTATCACAAAAAAAATCTGAAAGACCATGCATCCGCTGCATAAAACATATGCCGGAACATTTGGCAGTTCATTCCACTGTGGCAAAGGAAAATGAAAGAATGAATGTCTCCATTCCGAGATGGAAATTTCAGCCACGTTTGCCTCCAAGTGTAAATAGAATACATTCATTGCAAAGAAAAGAAAATGTTTAGATTTTAGTGTAAACAAATCTATTTGCAATAATAGGAACTATCTATAATTAAAACTAATTAACTCAGTTTTAAAATTCAAAGCATTTCTATGATGTTTTTATCGCCAGCAACTTACAGCTTGTAGAACTGCACACTTAACAACATACAAAGGCATGAACATGATTCAGTGTACACTATACATACATACATACACATATATATATTAAAAGCAAAGCTCTTTTTCATTATTTAATTAGAAGTTACAAATAAGCGTGATATATACCTTTGTAGTTGTATACAATATCAACACAAATTTCTTTGTGATGTTGATATGAGGTTTTTTCCAGGCCTGGTCTGTATTTTCAATTCAATACATTCTTTAATATACACAACTTAATATAAGCTGAATTTATTTCAGAATTGTGAATTATAATACATTTTGCACTTAAAAAACAGATCATCCATGTCTAAACATTATGTACAACAAATAGTTTAAGATGAGTCACATGCTGAAGTCCTACAGAACAAAACCTTAGAAAGCCTTAGCAAAGTCCACTAATTAAAGACACCGGTACATATTTTTCATGGAAATGGACTGTAAAATTGGTCTCAGAATTTCCAATACAATTGTTTCAAGATGTTACCTGTATCGTTAACTTAAAAGTTCAGAATCAGTCCGTCACAGTTTGTTAACACAAGCGAGAGCCCCCCAAAATACACATTAATGTAAACAGCCGTGCAGATTGTATTCATCTTTGTATATTTGAGCTGTGTACAAGTCTCAGCGAGTCATCCATCACTGGAACTAAACATGCTATTCTGTTTGGGGTCAATGTCTGTGGCAGAAAACAGCTTTAATACACAAACCTGTCTCTGAATATATAATTGAAAGATCACAACTTACATTTTCCTAAGGTTTTACCTCAATTATTATAGCTTCATCTGGGAAACTTGTGAATCAGTTTGCACAGTAGCTTCAATGTTGTACTTGTGATACAGAGCAATCGGGTTTGAGTTCAGTTCACCTAATAAGATTAAAGTAATGTAAAATTAAGGTAAAGCTTTGTGGTCACAGTGCACTTCTCTCTAATGTTTGTGTGGTGGGGAGAGCGTGGCCAAACACCCAGAGAGGGGGGAGAGCGAGTGAAGACACCGGCTGCTGGTCAGTAGACCAATCAGAAATAATTAATAACACCTGTTTTCTCTAGTGATTGGGCCCGAAAGACACCTTCTTAAGGGAGCGAGAGAGGCCAGTCGGGAGAGAGAGCTGAGCGACAACCAGCACATTGGGAGCTTGTTGCTTAAACACTGGAAAAAATTATACAATTTTCACTTACCTTAACGCCGACCCTGTCTTCTTCTTCCCACAAAAAAACCTTTCTACAGCGGTGCCAAAATCCGGAGAAGAAGAAGAGACCTCGCTGCTAAGATGACCACTCCGTCAACCAGTTTGTTTGCGGAAGTGATCCAGGCACATGCAATCCTCCACCGTGAACAGCACAAGGAGATTCTGGATATCTGGGCCGAGCAAGAAGAGCGCTTCAAAGTCCTTGTTGAGGCCCAGCACGAGGACCGCGAGCTTGTCCGGAGTCTGCTGGATCGGGAGATTTAGCCCGCAGCAACATCGGCCACCCACCCTCCCATTACGCTACACAAAATGGGGCCACTTGATGACCCGGAAGTGTTCTTCCACTTGTTTGAGAAAATGTGTGGGTGGCAGCGATTGGCCGGTGAGAATCATCCCGCTGCAGTCAGGAAAAGCTGCTGCACAGCAGCTACCGGCCGAGGATCTCCTGAACTATGCTTACCTGAAGCGAGCCATACTTCAGTGGGCCGGCCGAAATCCGGAGGAACAACGCCAGCACTTCCGGTCGCTGAAGCTGGAAAAAAACCCTTCGTATTTGCCCAGCAGCTACGTGACGCCTGCCGCAGATAGCTGGTGCAGGATGACCGAACCATCACCCAGGTCATAGATACCGTGGTACTGGAGAAGTTTATCGCCCACCTTCCCTCCCAGACATCGGAGTGGGTCCAGTGCCGCCGGCCAGACGATCTGGAAACAGCCATCCAACTGGCGGAGGATCACCTGATAGTGAGGTCCAGGGTCGGCGAAGTAACCTCTCTAATTTGAATGGTTTACTAATGGCCGGGATCGTGGTTTAATCGCCTGCTGTGTCTCCCATTTTTGCATTTTTTAAAATTACGCATTACGTCATTCACGTCTTTTTACTTCTCCAATTAAAGGAAAGCACAGGCGGAGTTTCCATTGAGGTGCCTGCAGTGTTTGTGTTGTCAAGACAACAACAGAGACTTTTGAAGATGGAGGAGAGAATCCAGTGTAACCTGGTGCTGTATGACTTACATATCCTGAATATCACAATATTATTAATTATTAAAATTATATTAATATCAACAGCAACACTCTCGCGCAATACGCAGCAGATCCATTCTTGCCTAGCGACAAAAAAAGTGCACTGCGCTTCTTTTTTTCTTGTTAACAAAAAAGGCAGTGTGGTGCGCCTCGCGTTTTTGGAATGTATATGCACGTTCGGTGTGATCGGCCCCTAAGTCAATCTCTTCCTTTATTTCAAGTGCTGTATTTATAGGCCCCCATTATAATTTAGCAGTGTTTGCTTTGCTTTGGCTTTTTTAGGGTTAACTATTGTGATGATGTTGATTTATCAACTGCAACAGAGAAATACTGGAAAATCTCTGTGCACTCTGTAGGCATTTCATGAAGGAATTGCTGGAGAAAGTAGTTCTTTGTACAAAAAGGGTTTTTGTGACTCTCCGTGTTTGACTCCCTTTTTAATTATGCCCTTGAACTATTGTATGAATGCAAAATCACACTCATAGCAGGGCGATATGGCTGTATATCGTCACTGGTGGGGCACGTTTCCTGGTGGGGCAACGCACACCCCCACTAGTGTCGATATTCAGTCATATCGCACTGCTACTTTGGCTCAAGAAAAATTTGAAAAGAGGACATTATGCTTTTCTTAAGTCTATTTTTATTTTTACTTAAATGCCTGATTTATGTACTTTGTCCATGGCTGCATTAATCAAACAATAGGTATTGGAGGTAGGCTATTTGTTTTGCTTACAGCTAACATACATTTTTTCCTATTAAACCTGCTTTGCGTTTTAACATCACCCTAAAGAGAGCAAAACCCCAACACGCTTCCAGAGTCATCATTCAACACCGTAAAATAACAAAATCTAGCAAGTAAGGAAATTACACTTGTATGACGATCTCTATTTGAAGGAAAAGAGCTCATCAGCCGGGCCATTAGCGCTCCGAGCTGCCAAGCCAAGAGGCACAAGCTGGCTGCTGTTTTTACAAGCCCCCGTTTCTCCTGATGTAAACAGAGAATCTTCCCCAAACATTGCCTTTTTAAGGCTTCTCGACGAGAGCTAGGGGGCGACCTCTTCTGCCACTCGCTCAAGCTAATGAAGGGCTCGCCGAACAATGGCTCACATGGCTCCTCCACTTCAGTCTTGTCTAAATTTAGTCTTTCCAGAGCAGAGACGGTCCCTCTAAACATTAGTCTTTTACAGGATAAGGGCGAATAGGGGATCCTACCCTGATGGACATTTCGCAGACAGATCCCACCTCCCCCTTACTCTCTCTTTAGCCATACCAATCTGCCTGTTTGACCTTTGTAGCTCAGGAAAATACATGTGGCGGAGAGCGTGGCGCAAGGTCAAGGCTTTGTCTCGCTTTCCTTTTTAATCACCCTTATCTCTCTTCTCAGCAGATGTCTAGGTCTATTGATGCTGAGACACGGTGTGAATGAATGTCTGGTTTGTGAAATATCCATTTTCACAAAGGGTCATTTTTGCACTTCAAAAATTGCATTTGCTGTTTGTTCAAACTGCCTATTTAAAATGAGCTGAAACAACACAATTCCTGAGCATTCATTTGCAACAACTTAAAAAGTTTTATGTTCAATCCAGTTAAATTTGTAAAAATTCATAAGATAACTTAATTTCTTTTGTTGTCTTAACACAAATCGAGTGTGTGGAACCCAGCATTTTTTACAGTGTGTCCAAAACTTGCAGTGTTGCATATATAAAAACACACTTGAAATATTTACCTTTTTCATGGTAATAGTTATATCTGAGTAGATTTTCAATCGATTTTCAATCTTTGCATAAGAATTGCTTGCACTTTTTACAAAGTCTAAAGCCTGTTTCACACCGCAAACGTCAGCAGCGCATGTTTTTTCGGCGTCTATGTGAACAGAGCGAGGCGTGGGTCTATTTTAGCCACGCTGCTCACGCTCAGTTAAAGTGAAAGTGCATTGATAATGACCAAAACACATTGAATGACAGAAAAAAGTAGCTATTTCACCCAATACATGCGTTAATAATATCAACTGACTTGTATATACAGTCAATAGTCAATCAAATGAACTTAAATGATTAGAAACTGCAACAAACATTTATTTAGGCCCGAACTACAAAACCAAATGTGTAAAATTTTAGTATCAGTTTTGCTTGAGTTGCACGCTAGTGCTGCAGGAGAGGGGAAATAGAATATTTACGGGAGTTGTTGTCCGTATTGTGGGTAGTGTAGTACGACGCGCATGCTGGATGATGTGAGCTCGTTGTGTGCTGTGCAGCTAAAGCAGAGGAAGAA
This sequence comes from Danio rerio, assembly GCF_052040795.2. Taxonomy (NCBI): domain Eukaryota; kingdom Metazoa; phylum Chordata; class Actinopteri; order Cypriniformes; family Danionidae; genus Danio; species Danio rerio. Next base: position 42,970,886 of record NC_141034.1, read on the forward strand.
AGTTTTATTCGGCTTTGTTTTACGTTCACTCAAGTTGCACTGTGAACTTGACAATACTAAAATAAGTAAAAGAAGTGCCTGCATTAATTACTTCTGTCCGTCCTTTGCACAAGCTGTTACTCTGCTGCTGGACATTACTGAAGCGGAGAAAGTAACAGTTTGATCATGCATAAATATCATTATAACTATATTGTATACATATTATTATAACTAGGCCTACAACATACTGACAATCAAAAACAAAATGACATGATGTCACAGGCAATTGTCTTCTGAGTGCACCAGACATGAATGATGCTCCTCATTGAGCTTGACAAGCATACAGTACTGTATGATCTACATACTTTCTAAAATAAAGACTTGCAGGTTAAAGAAACAGCATAGGAGGAGGTTGTCGCGGGCCCTAGTGCAGATAAAAAGTTTTTTTTTTTTTTTTTTTTTAAAAACAAGGTGTATTTGTATATATATAGAGAGATATGTAGCTAGATAGAATAGACAGAGATAGATTGATCTCTGCAGCAGCTGTCGAAGAGCTGCGCGCTGCAGACGCAGCTGGTGTCAAACGCCTGCGTGCTGCTTCTGTTCGACATACGCGCTGCTCACGCACTGCTTTCGCTTGCGGTGTGAAACAGGCGTAAGATTATTTGGAGTGAGTAGAAGCATAATGTTAACTTTTTTTACAAAGCAACAATACAGTCTATTTTAAGTTATGGAAGTAACTTGATAAGAGTGGCAGGAAATATTATGGGAATTTAGACACTTTGTTAGCAAGATATCTTTGAGTTGAGCATAATTCAAAAAAGCCAACAAGATTTTATCTGATTCTTCACTTGTGTTGTTTTTAGACTGTGAGCTGATGAATTCTGGTTGAATATATAGGACTGTATATTAACAATCTTGGCGAAAAGTCTAAAGTGCATGGCGCAAAAGCATTAAGGCTGTGTCCGAATCCACTTTTGCTATTTTTAAGGATGGAAAAATATGTGGATAACCTGAATGCTTCACTAGCGACATCAGATAAACAAACCATCTGCAGCGCAAAGATAAAGAACCAGCCTCCAGCCTACTTTCTCTTTACTTTACTTTTACTCTTTACTCCTTTACTTTCATGGAGAAGGAAACAGAGATGTATAAACTTCACTGAAGACATCCATTAGCCTACATTTTTAATTTTGTTTGTTAAGCACAAAGATTTGTATGAAATATTTCTCTATTTCTAAATTCAGTTCTAATTTCCAGAAAACCAATAAATGAGCAATAATAATAAAGTGTGTACAAACAACTGAGTTACATACAAACACACGTCCGGTTCTTATGCCCCTTATGGTGACGCAAACGTCTCTAAAACCTGACAGGTGGACAAATCTAAACTTGTTTTTATTAAAACAAATATAAATATGCTTATAATAAATAATACTGCTAATAATAATTACAGTATACTAATGCAAAGTGTCATGAATAAACTGAAAAAGCCCCCTGAGATGAGGCATGGAGGCAGTGGTTTTTATATTTATGTAGAAAATAAAGATGTTTGTAACATTTTAGTCCTTTAATTATTTATATGTACAGATATTTATGTATTGCTGTACATCCTGTGTGTATTGAGCAATGTGTAAGTGTTTGGACCTGCATAGGCGCATAACGAACTACGCTGGACTTTAGAGCATTTTAGTTGGTCTATGGCACAGTCTATTTCAGTTCCTCAAAATAGCAACGCGCCAACAATTTGCCTTAACACACCTTCTTTATAGATCGGCACACCTATGAGTCCACAAAGTGTCGCAAATGGATTTGTTATTTATACAACATAGTGCAAAATGTAAATGTTAGACTTGCACTGGTCTGAAAATAGCAACAAATCACGCCAAACACATCTTGCCTTATTGCGCTGAGTGTATGATAGAGCACATAGGATCCCATTATGGAAGTATAATAGATATAAACATTCTTTTGTTCCTTTTTCAAATAAATGAATCAATGAGCAATTAGGGTAGGAGGGTAAAAAGAATAAGATCACTGTATTGGTTGTCATTACAGAGAGCAGCAGGTGCACATTGCATTTTTAATTAATCTTTTAATGGAATTGTATTTATGTTAGGAGGTGTTTTAGGATAAGATTTTTATTGTGTATGTCATATGTTTCTTGTGGGTGTCCAGCAGATGTACAGCAGAACGTTTTTTTCTGAAACAAATGTCTCCTATAGGGAGACAATGCATTTTACCTTAATTAAAATATGAATGTGTTGATCAAGCAGAGTTTATACTCTGTATCAAATTATTCTTGTTGCTTTAATTTTTTAATTGAATTCACTTAACATTCCTAGTCATCTTAACTGACTAAAAATGTTAAGTTAAACTTTGATTAACTGTAAAAAATTAACTAACTTTTTTTTAAATAAGTAACAAATGCATTTGTTGACATGTTTTTTTAATACATATTTTACAGTCTCTGTTTTACTTTAAAGTTAGAATATTTAGGATAATTGCAATTTAACTAACAATTATGGCATTTTGTAAAATTGCTTGTATTTCAAGTTACACTCAAAATAAAGATTTTTGATGTTTGTTCAAATTACTGAGTTTAAATGAGCTGAATCAACACAATTATTGAGGTTTTTGGGAGGACAACTTAATTGTTTTATGTTTAATCCACTTAAATGTGTAAAAGCAATTAAGTTGCTTAATCGGTTTATGTTGGAACAACATGAAGGAATTGTGTGTCATACTCTACAACACTGTTTTTCGACCACGTTCCTGGAGGACCACCAGCACTGCATGTCTCCTTTGTCTGATACACCCATTACAGGTCTTTCAGTCTCTGCTAGTGAGATGATGATCTGAATCAGGTGTGTTGGGTTAAGGAGACCTGGAAAATGTGCAAAGCTGGTGGTCCTTAAGGAATGTGGTTGAGAAACCCATGCCCTAGAGCAGGGGTGCTCAATCCTGTTCCTGGAGAGCCACCTTCCTGCAGATTTCAGTTGCTAACTTGCTACCCATATCAAACACACCTGCCTGTAATTATCACGTGGTGTTCAGGTCCTGATTAATTGGTTCAGGTGTGTTTGATATGGGTAGCAACTGAAATCTGCAGGAAGGTGGCTCTCCAGGAACAGGATTGAGCACCCCTGCTCTACAACATAATTTTAAAAAGAAATCAAGCACTTAATGAATCAAACTTGCTGCAGTTTTAAATCTTTTTTTAATTAACCAAGATTAGATTAAATGTTGAGGTTTAACACAAAAACAAATTCACCAAAAATAGAACAGGGGTGCCCATACTTTTTCTAATGAAAGACCAAAAACCAAACTTGATTGAAGGTGGTGGGCCAAAGGTAAATATGCCAAAATGTTACATTAAAGCTGCCATGGTAATTTCCTACTTTATTAATATTTGAAAATAATTAGAAAATATGCTGTAATCGTAATAATAATGATACGAGTCAAGCTGTACCTGCTTTTGTCTTGATTAGCCTGTCGATGTCTTGTGTATTGACCGCTATCCTCCAGTGACAGTATTTACTTTTGTTTTTAAATGATTTATGCACAACATTTAATTGAAACATTTTTTTCATTTGGCTTTTTTGTAGGTCATCAATTAAACAAAAAAACAAAAGGTTATGTTAAAATAGAAATGACAATCTCGGTTGAAGGCATTTGACACAACATTAATTTTAAATCTCATCTCAGATGGGATGTTGGGCAAAAGCAAAGGTTACCTTGGACCAACTTTGGTCAGCGAGCCTATAGTTTGGACATCTCTGCCATAGAAGATATGTTGATGTTGAGAAATGGTGTAAATGATTGTCCCTTTATGAATTTTACTTTTTTTTTTTCTCAAATGATCATCATTCCTAAGTGTCTTTGACTATATTAAAAAACACACTTAAAACATAAAATCTAGCCATTTCATGACACTCATTTGGAGAATAGATTAATAAATAACGCACAGATTCCAGTTTGTTAGGGGTGTGTGATTTCATTAGGTTTCTGTTTGTGTTGCCAGTGGTCAGTGTAATGATGATCTCCAGACCCATATTATATTATTAGATAGCAGCTTTCCCCTGGCCTGTTACATACACAGGGTCCGTCATGCTGAAGATGACCATTTCACTGCCGTTAATCTTCTGTGTCATGAAAGCTAAAACACACAGAGGCTTCTTCTAAATATTATTCAGATGTATTGGGGAGCCTGAGGCTGTAGTCGAACTCGTCACATGGGAAAGTTGTTTTAGAGAAACGTCTCAGTAGGTTTTGAGTCAAAAGGCTAAATCTGTGTTGATCCAGCACTGTGGGTTTGCATGTTGGTTGTGAACAGAACTGCATGGGATATTTTTAGTAATTTGGAGATAAAATCTTCCAATTCAGGATTTTCAGAGATTTGCAAGATTAATGTATAATTCTGACTTTTCCCCATTACAATTCTGATTTATAAACTTGAAATTGAAAAGAAAAACAGAAAATCACAATTTTTGATAGGGGGAAAATTAAACTGAGAACAGAAAAAAAAAACTTTTTTTCCAAAATTTTAAGTTTGAATAGCAATGCAAGGCAAGGCACGTTTATTTATATAGCACGTTTCATACACAATGGTAATTCAAAGTATTTTACAAGAATAAAATAAACTAGTATAAGAGAATAAAAACAACAAAGAATTAATTGAATAAAAACTGATTAAAATGTGTTAGAACAGGTTATAAAGTGATGAAAAAGAAAAGAAAGACATAATAGTGTGATCTGTCGTACATAGCAGAGTGCTCATTCAGTAAAGGCACAGCTAAACAGATGTGTCTTCAGTGTTGATTCGAATGTGCCTAATGTTGAAGCACATCTGGGGGGGTGCAGTGGATTTACTGAAGGTACATTCACCCTGCTTTGACTGAACTCTTGGAATTTCTAATTTACTTGATCCTAAAGATCTGAGGGATCGGTTAGGTTTGAATTCAGTGAGCATTTTTAGGATTCAGAGTTTATATGCCACAGTTATGATTAATAAATTGGGTTTTGTAAGATTGCTTTTATAAGTTATTGTTTCTGCCACAAGATACACTGTAAAAATGCTGGGTTCCTCACAATTTCTTCATGTTGTCCCAACAAAAATGAATTAAGTTACTTAATCATTTTTATAAATGTAAGTGGATTGAACATAAAATAATTAGGTAGTCCCTACAAAAATATGAATGGTGTTCCAGCTTGTTCTAAATAAGTAGTTTAAACGAGCAGCAGAAGCCATTTTATAAGTGTAAAACAATTACCAAAAAAAAGATCATGACTTTCACTTCTCCCTTTTGGATGGGAAAGGTTAAATAAGCATAAAATCTAAAATATAAATGGGTTGATCTAGCAATGGTTTGGTATGTTTTACCTGAATATTAAGCTAGAATATTTAGGATAATTGCAAGTTAACATGAAAATCTGGGAAATTGTCGCTGTATTTTAGTCTACATTCACAATAACATTTGGCATGCAACATTTCTCCGACACTGCAACCATCATGACACTTAATTTTTTCATTCATAATTTTATTCAATCATTCATTAATTTTCCTTCAGCTTAGTCGCTTCACTACAGCGGAATGAACCACCAACTATTTTAACATGTGTTTTACACAGCGGATGTCCTTCCAGCCACAACCCAGTACTGAGAAACACCTATATACAGTCACACACATACACTACAGCCAATTTACTTTATTCAATTCACCTACAGCGCATGCTGTGGTTTATGGGGGAAACCAGAGCACCCCGAAGAAACTCTTGCCAACATGGGGAGAACATGCAAACTCCACACTGAAATGTCAACTGACCCAAACAGTGGTTTTGAGTCCAAACCACTGAGCCACCATGCTGCCTTATTTATTTATTATTCAGTTGCCAAAATTGCTTCAGGTTATTTTTATTTGCATCAGGGACGCCGCTGGCCAGTAAGGGCCCTATGAAAGCTTTTTTATAGGATGAAAGTGGAAGGGTGTCATGAACGAAAGTGAAGAGTGGGTGGGGTAGGGGAATCACGAATGAAAGTGAAGAGCAGAGGGGGGATTGGTTTGTGAACGAAAGTGAAGAGCGGGTGTGGGGGGTTGATCGCAAACGAAAGTGAAGAGCAGAGGGGTGATTGGTTCTTGAACGAAAGTGAAGAGCGGGTGTAGGTGGTTGATCGCAAACGAAAGTGAAGAGCAGAGGGGGGATTGGTTTGTGAATGAAAGTGAAGAGCGGGTGTAGGTGGTTGATCGCAAGCGAAAGTGAAGAGCAGAGGGGGGATTGGTTCGTGAATGAAAGTGAAGAGCAGGTGTAGGTGGTTGATCGCAAACGAAAGTGAAGAGCAGAGGGGGGATTGGTTCGTGAATGAAAGTGAAGAGCGGGTGTAGGTGGTTGATCGCAAACGAAAGTGAAGAGCAGAGGGGGGATTGGTTCGTAAATGAAAGTAATGAGCGGGTTTGGGGGGTTGATCTCGAACGAAAGTGAAGAGCAGAGGGGGGATTGGTTCATGAACGAAAATGAAAAGCGGGTGTGGGGGGTTAATTTCCAAACAAAAGTAAAGAGCAGGCCCCTAATAGTGTCTTTGGGGGCTCCAAAATGGTGTGGGCCCTTAGAATCACCCTAACTTTCCCCCCCCTAGCGGCGCCCCTGATTTGCAGGCTATAAAGACTGAACTTGAACTTAGAAACAGAAAATTCACTAAAATGTTTGACAGTGATGGCATAAATTGATCTTTTTTAATCCCTAATGAAGGTTTTACTGTGATGTTCTTTAAAGAACCTTTTTTAAGAAAATATTTTCAATAGTCTAAAGCACCTATTTTGGAAGTAAAAGGCTTCATGGATACAAATAAAGGTTCGTGTAAATAAACACCCTTTATTTTAATAAGGGCAGTCTTTTACACTGTGATGTAATGTTTACAGTTCTGCCTGAAATTAATTCTAATTTCTCATGACGTTTCTGATTACAGATCAAACATCCACCAGGAGGGAAAGACTTTGTCGGGAGACCCCGTTTTTTTGCGATTCTGCCTCCTTTGAGAAAATAAACAATCCTCTTTCTCCACTTTTCCCCTCACCCCCCTCTCTAACTCCTTCTCCCTGTGACTTGTATACGATTCTCAGCATTCTGTAAGCAAATGCTTTCCCATATGGGGAAGCACAGTGCCTTTTGAGAGGAAGTTAATTATTTGAAATCACTGTGTCTGCGCAGAGGCCGTGTGTTCCCAGGCAGGAATGGCAAGGAGCCCTTTCTGTTGTTAATGGTTTCCACATGGACTCTCAGAGAGGCCGGCCAAGACTCCAGCGCGGGCAGAAATCTCCAAATTTAGAAGAAATATGAAAATTGTCAAACGTGCTTTCCTTAGGCTGAGACTGCGGGCCCGGCCCCCAATCCTGAGCCCTCCCTCCCCGTCCCTTCTCATCCTCACACACCGCAGGTCACGGCTCGGGTCACGGGGGCTCTTACAGCAGCCAATCAGGCGGTTCGGGAGGCTTTCCCAGACGTGCCGCTCTGATGGAGGAACAGCCCCTTGCCTCATATAAGGTAAAAGAAAAGTCTTTGCGTCCCAAGCCGGCCATGCTTCAAAAAGGAGCCTCACGCCAGGATCCCCCTTCAGACGGCGTCAATGGGAACAGAGTCGGGATCCCATGTCTGCATCTCATCCTCCAGCACCCAAAGCAGAGCAGACTGCTGCGGATGAGGCTTCATCCTCCAGAATTTGGTAAGTCAGCTTATTTTAAACCAGGTAATTTGTTAGACGTTGTCAAGCTGTCATTGAGAGCGGTGTGACTAAAACACCCCTGATACAGTAAGCACTTAAGTGGTAGGATGTATGGAAACTAATTGTGTAGGGTTTTTACAAATTAAGGTGCAATCAAAGTCCTTACCTGGTTTTGTTTTCAAACAGTATTGATGAATCGCAGATGATTTGCAATGTGGGCTGCAGGCTTGAGTGTGTGCTAGGAAGAGAAACAGGAGAGTTCACCTGGGGATAATGCATGGGGAGAAATGCGAAATGACCTCATAGAGCACAATCCCGAAAGCCAGGGTTGGGAATGTGATCCGGCTGCTGTGTAAATGGCCTTTAAACTTGACTTTGAACTTGGATTTGGGGAAATCAGATGGGGGACTGTAATCAAAATGTTTCCCATTTGTTATTTTATCATCGTATTCTATCAATTCCCAAAGCATTTTAAAATATTTATTGCAAAAATATTCAGACAAATTGCTTTTATTTTAATTTAAAGCTTCTAAAAAGATGTTTTCGCCGCATGAAATAAATAATAAATAAACCAGTTGTGGTTCCCCAAAAGAAGCTTTCAGTGATGAGTTATTAAAACAATGTGAAGAATATTTGAAAAATCTAAAGAAACTCCCTAAAAATAAAGGTTCTTTATCAGGATATGATAACTTAAACCAATGACACCTTTAACTTATGTATACAGTTGTTTATACTCTAATAAAGGTTCTTTATGGTGTACCAGAACACAAAATATCATTGACAAACAAGGGAAAAAAGTTAGCACCTTCGCTACTTTGTTAGCAGTGAGAAGAATCCTAGTTGAGTGGAAATCAGCAGCTTCACCTAATGCTTCAATATGGATGTGTGATCTGATTTTATATTTGAAATTTGAGAAAATTAAATATTTAATGAAGAGATCTGTCCAAAAATTGGACATGGCAACTTATGATCATATTATGAAAAAAGGAAGACTATCTCCTTTAACTGATTTATATAAAGATATTATCTGTGCAAACAGGTTTAAATGTGAGCACCAATGTGGTTTGGTTTCATATTTATGTAGAAGACCTCTATAAATGTATCAGGTTGTTGATTTGATGTATCGTGTACTGTAGGTAATTATTTATTTGAATTATTTTCATATTTGATATTGTATAATTGTAAATGTATTTTATTTTATTTTTAAAAATTATTATTATTATTTTATACTTTTTATTATTTATTTTTTTCTCCATTTTGCTATATTTTTATCTATTCCTGTTGTAATTGTATTTTAACTTTAATTGTTTATTGATTCATTTCGGTGACAATTTTCAAAAAAGGGGGGGAAATTACAACCTTGATTGTAACAAAATGTTTTGTTAAACCTTGAGAAAATAATTACAAATTAATGTTTAAAAAAAAAAGTTCCTTAGATTATCAAGATATTCTTCACATAAAAATAATGGTTCTTATTAAAACTATTTTGGTAAACCAAAAATGTGTAGCACTGCCAAAATTAAAAGTTATTTATTGCTAAAAAGTTTTTTTGGGGGATGATAAATTATACACACTACAAAAAAATGGCACAGAAGAACCATTTTGATCCCCAGTAAACATTTGAAAGTGTGATTATAAAGCCCCTTCTGAGAAATAAAAATGTTTCATGTGTATTAAAGTTTTTTTTATAACTGATGATGTCAAAAAAATGAATGTAATAAAGGAAACCAAAAGCAGCTCTTCTATACCAATGGTCTCAAACTCAATTCCTGGAGAGCCGCAGAAAACCTATTCAGACAAAACTGATTCAAGTAATCAAGGTGTTCAAGAGTAGTCTTGAACACTTTGATTACTTGGTTGAGCTGTGTTTGATTTTAGGATCAGAGCAAACTGTGCAGAGCTACGGCTCTCCAGGGATCTAGTTTTAAACCTATGTTTTATACTCTTAAAAATGGGCCTTAATATGCATTATTGACATAGTTTATTGCATATAGTGAACAAAAAAAAAGTTATTTAGATTAATAAATTGCCCTTTACTCTAAAAAAAGTGCTTCTTTTAAATAAAAATCTGTTAACTGAAAGGTGTTTTGAGAGAAGTACTCAAAAATGACTATGGTATCACCACTAAAGCCCAAATTGAAAACCTTTTTTTTAAGGGTGTATAAAGAAAATGAAGGTTCCACTTACATTCCAGGTGCTAAATTGAACTGTCAATGCCAGTAAAGAACATTTAAGAGTGTATCTAATACTACAGCAGCTGTCCAGCATGTGCACATCTCCTGTCATTAAGCGCATTAGGACATTTACCAGATTTCTCAGCACCAGCGTCTAGTGAAACAGTTCAGACCTCCATCCCCCATACTCCTCCCGACTTTTGTTTCTAGAAAGACCCTGTTGAAAACCTCCGATTTGAGGAGGAGCAGGAGGAGGAGAGCAGGCAGATGTGTCCAGCTGTTGGTAGACTCGGGGTCAGCGTTTAACTTTCCTAGTCCAGGGATGCCACTCTGGTGACCTACTGAAACGCACACTGTCTTTCACACGCACATACACACACAACCACACACACACATTCCAGCACACTCCAGCTGAATCCCAACATGCCCATATAAAGGAAAGACATGCTAATCCACTGCTTGAGCTATGCATGTAGACTGAAAGTTTGCATTAAGAGCACATCTTGCTATATCTTTTGGATAACAGCACTAGTGTTATGGTGTTTCATACTGACAAATTTAAATTCTATGAAGTATACATTATGTCTAGAATAAAAATAATATTTAGATGTAAAAATAATTAATAAATAACAGAAGGAACTATATGAACATTCATTTTTAATATAAAAATATTCTCAAAATAGGCCGTAAATTAAACATGTGCTGTTGATTATTATTCATTTTGACAGTTGTTTATTTAATATATAAATTTCATATGAACAAGCGTTTATATTAAAATATTTATATTTTTTGACATTCATTGACATTTTTAATTTTAATAAAAAAATGTAATTAAAAGATGTTACAATTTAAAAGCATATATATATATATATATATATATATATAGAGAGAGAGAGAGAGAGAGAGAGAGAGAGAGAGAGAGAGAGAGAGAGAGAGAGAGAGACTGTAAAACCCAATAAGTTATGGTAACTCAAACCATTTAAGGAAACCGATTGCAACAAACCATTTAAGTTCAAAAACTAATCCTGATGAGTACTGTGAACTTACTCCATTTGAGTTAATAAAACAATTTGAGAATGCAATCAATTAGGGCTGCAATGATTATAGATTTTGGTTGTGCGGTTATAGTCTGAAGAATAATCACGGTTTCATGGTTATTACGATTATTATGCATTCATTAATTTCAAAACAAAACTAGTTTAAAAAATCAAATGAAAACTTTTTATATTTAAAAAGGTTATTTATTGCTCCTCAGTAATCAATTAATACAGCACAAAATAATATTAAAAAACAAACAAGAGTCAATTTTTCTTTCGATTTTGGGCATTTAAACATATGTAATGATTTTGCACAAAAGAATTGACAGAACAATAAATCAAAATAAGAAAAAAATAATAATGCCAATTAGATTGGGTGTACAAGCTCGGAACTTCAAACTAGCGCACAGATAGCATTACTTTGTTTAGTTGCATTTGTCTTACGAGAAGCCTTTATATATATATATTTATATATATTATTATTTATATATATCTTTTTTTTTTTTTTTTTTTTTTTTTTAACAGACCAGGGAAATTTCACAGTATGTCTGATAATATTTTTCCTTGTGGAGAAAGTCTTATTTGTTTTAATTTGGCTAAAATAAAAGCATTTTTAAAAAATAAAACATTTTAAGGTCAATATTATTAGCCCCTTTAAGCTATATTTCTTTCGAACTTGCCTAATTACCCTAACCTGCTTAGTTAACCTAATTAACCCAGTTAAGCCTTTAAATGTCACTTTAAGCTGTATAAACCAGTCTTGAAAAACATCTAGTAAAATAATATTTACTGTCATCATGGCAAAGACAAAAGAAATCCGTTATTAGAGATGAGTTATAAAAACTATTATGTTTAGAAATGTGTTTAGAAAATCTGCTCTCCGTTAAAGAGAAATTGGAGAAAACAGTAAAATGGGGGCTAATAATTCAGGAGGGCTAATGATTTATTTGTTCAAATAAATGATCATATTTACTGTTATTACAGTATTTATTTTTAATATAATAATAATACATTATGATTATTATATTATTCTAATACAATAAATACATATGTATCATGATGCACGTGTATACGTTAAACTGTAGGTGGTAATTTGATTATTTGACTTACAGTTAATTTAAAATCACGTGATATTTACTGCCCGTTCGTTTTATCCAAAAATAACATCCGAGTTCACCCAGACAATCCAAAGTTAGTCATCACATTTTTAAATGCATTCACCTAATTGTTACAGAGCTAAAAGCCTGTTAACCTGATCTGTCAATTACTGTAAGCGTTCAGCCGGACGGATGAGCATATGTGTGTTCTGATGGACAGATGGACAGATTAGATGGAGGGATGGAGGGGTCATTGCGCTGGAGACAGTGAGGGAGGGAAAGGAAGTGTGTTATTTATTTTCTGAGGAGTCAAAAGTCTGGCAGGCATCATAGAGAGAGCTTTCACATGACCCCGCGCTGCTCTGGCCGTCCCGCGCAACCCTCGCCCCCCGTCCCTGGAGACCCAGAGACCCTGAGACCCGCTTCCCAGGCCACTTTCACATGAGCACTGAGAAGGGGACATGGGGGAGAGGAGCTCACCGGGGACCAGACCAAGAGCCGGTCCCATACATAGACTGTGCTTTACTAGTGTGCTCTCATTTAAGGGGGACACTGCTTTTCATACACCTGTCAATTTGGGCTTTGTTTTCAGTCTAATGAAGATAAATAATCAAAGATGCAAGTTTAAGTGTTTCTTTTATCAAGCTTTATTAATCTGTGTCAATATATTTATATTACAATACATATTTCTGAAGGATATTTTCTCTAAATTAGTTTCTTTTCTCCTGCATTCAGTCATAAATCTCCGCTTTAGCAGCTCTTATACACCAAACTGCACACATTTGTTCATATCTGTATTATGAAGATTTCTGCAGGAGGATTAGTTCTTAGTTAATCTGTATGATTAGGATTATGTGATATTGTTTTTCAGGTGTTCATAGCATTTTGTGAATTATAAAAAGAGATGTAAAAAATCAAAATCTTGTCAAAAAAGAAAAATATATAGGATGAGTATTTTTTAATCATCCTATTTTACGTTTTAAATAAGGAAAATCTCTTTTATTCATTCATTCATTTTCCTTCGGCGTATTCTCTTTCTTCATTAGGGGTCGCCACAGTGGAATGACCCGCCTATTTATCCAGCATATGTTTTACGCAGCAGATGCCCTTCCAACTGCAACCCAGAACTGGGAAACACCCATATACACTCATTCACACATATACACTACAGCCAATTTAGCTTATTCAATTCACCTATAGCTCATGTCGTTGGACTGCGGGAAACTGGAGTACTTGGAGGAAACCCACACGAACTTGGTGAGAACATACAAACTCCACACAGAAACGCCAGCTGACCCAGCAGGGACTCAAAGCAGCGACCTTCTTGCTGTAAGGCGACAGTGCTAACCACTGAGCCGCCCTTTATTTAATGAATATTTAAATCATGAATATTTTTTGCCTAAAGGAAGACACTGCAGGTGAATGGGGTTAAAATATATGTATATTAGCTATCATCATACTTCCTCAATGTATTCACCATTTACTCAACCTCAGATGGTTTCAGTTCCCTTCTTCAGTTAAACACCAAGGAAGATATTTTGAAGATTGTTGAAAACTGGTAAATGTTGACATCCATATTATGGACAAGATATCTACTATGGAATGAAAGATGTTTTAAACGAGTGAAGGGTGAGTAAATCATGACAGAATTTTCATTTTTGGGGGAACTATCCCTTTAAGAATTAAAAAAAAAATATATATATATATATATATATATATATATATATATATATATATATATATATATATATATATATATATATTGCAGGATTTTTATAATATATACACATTTTTTCTCCAATTTCTGTTTAACAGAGAGTAGATTTTTTCAACACATTTCTGAACATAATAGTTTAAATTACTCATTTCTAATAACTGATTTCTTTTTTCTTTGCCATGATGACAGTAAATAATATTTTACTAGATAATTTTCAAGACCCTTTTATACAGCTTAAAGTGACATTTAAAGGCTTAACTGGGTTAATTAGGTTAACTAGGCAGGTTAGGGTAATTAGGCAAGTTATTATATTACAATGGTTTGTTCTGTAGACTATTAAAAATATATATAGCTTAAAGGGGTTAATAATTTTGACCTTAAAATGTTTTTTATTTAAATTAAAAACTGCTTTTATTCTAGCCGAAGTAAAACAAATAAGACTTTCTCAAGAAGAAAAGATATTATCAGACATACTGTGAAAATTTCCTTTCTCTGTTAAACATCATTTGCGAAATATTTACAAAAGAAAAAAAAATGCTCAAAGGGGGCTAATAATTCTGACTTCAACTGTATATTTATATTTATTCATTTATTTATTTATTTGCATATAATAAAATGTTTTATAAAATTTGAACATATTCCTCTCTGCAAACCTTTAGAATACAGACATGAATACAAATTTGAGGTTTAGTGCATGTGTGCTGCTGATGTGGAGATTTCTGACTCGTTGATAAAGCACAACAAAAGTAACACTTGACTGAAAAATCACAAAGCTCACAATATCAAGACTGACAGGTGAAAAGGCCCTCATATGATGAGCGCTACACTGGGTTTTGTTTCGTTTTTTCAAGGCAGGACTGACTACAATTTAAAGAAACCATGACAGCAAAAAGGCCACCCTGTATGTTTAGTTTTTTTGACGAGTTTACACAATAATAAAAGTAATCACACATTTTGTCAAGTTTGTCAAAAAAACACTGTCATTTATGCTCATGAAATGGGCAACAGTATTTTAATTATTTTTTTTGACAAAATGTGTGATCACGTCTGAGGCTCTCGCATATATAAATCATTGCACACTGCCGTCAAACAAACATAGATCTTTTTTTTTTTTTTGTTCTAAGTGTGGCGGTTCATTCCGCTGTGGCAACCCCTGATTAATAAAGGAACTAAACCAAAAAGAAAATAAATAAAGGAATGTTTTAAGTACAGGTAACATTTTAAAAGATTTACTGTCAACTCAAATGTCACCTTTTTTCTGTCCAGTTGTGGAATCAGTACTAAAGATCATCTTCAAGTAAAAATACCACTACTTAGAATAAATACTACTTATTTAACCAAAGTAGTGGTAGTTTCTCTTGACTATGATCTTTAGTACTAAAGTAAAATTTCAGTGCAAATGTAAAATTATTGGTCCCACTTTAAAATGTGTCGCTTACCTGTGAACTTACATGGTAACTAGAGGTGTAAGTAGTATGTAACTATAGTGTAAGTACACACTGGTATTAGTATTAACTTAAAATAGTTAACTATTAAAATAGTATTTACTTGTGTTATACTGGTGTAACTACACACATGTGACAACACACTAAATAGTATGTGTTCAAAAGTTAAAATGTGTAACAGGACTTTGGTAACAACACTAAAAAAAGACAAGAGTTACATAGGTGCATTGTGTAACAACAATATGTGCAGGTGTTTTCCCACTTCCACACCTGTTTGCATACCATATGCCTCTGAACACTGTTTTAGAATAAGAATGGCAGAACTAATGCTGCATTAGAAAGTTTCACCTTTTGATACCAATGTAAATACAGGGTAAATTCTCCAGAACGGTCCACTCAATATGGTGTAAAAATATATAAACCTAAAGCCTTTGTGCAACTGTTTAAAAACAGTACATTTCTTTTAAATATGTAGAAGCGTATAAGAAATATACAATTGTGAATTGTTGAATCACATCAGTAATACACATTAAACTTGATCAAAGATTGTGTTATTAATGTCCTGTTACACATTTGAAGTTACACATACTATTTATTGTGTTGTTACATGTGTGTAGTTACACTAGTAAAACCTATGTACCACCCAGTGTGTACACACTCAGAAACAAAGGTATACAGGAGCTGTCACTGGGGCAGTACCTTTTTAAAAGATACATATTTGTACCCAAGGAGGTCAAAAGGGTACCTAAATGTGCACATTAGTGCCCAAATGTGCCTAAAAAGTACCTTTGAGATACCATTATGGACCCTTCAGGTACAAATATCTACCTTTTATTAAGGTATTGCCCCAGTGACAGCTCCTGTATCCTTATTTCTGAGTGTACATACACTGTACTGTAACTACATACTACTTACACATCTAGTTACCGTGTAAGTTCACAGGTATAAGCGACAATATAAAGTGGGACCAAATGATCTGTTCTAAATACAACTCAAAATATGAGTAAAAAAACGAGAGAAGAGAAAATAAAGTAACGACTGCAGAAGGAAGGGGGGGGGGGAAGTACTAAAAAGCTACTTAGTACTAAAAAGACACGTTTAAAAACTACTACTTCCCACAGCACAATCCCTGAGGAAATTACAGTAATTCATTACTTAGCATCACTGTTAACACCTTTATATGTTTAATATTTTATTTGGTAACACTTTGTTTTGATGTGAGTATTAGTACTGTCTGCATAATATCTGCTGATACTGCTCCTTCAAGCTTCTTTAACTGACTATAAGAAACTTTGCTGGTACATGTCAACTTACACTAACCCCAACCTAACAGTCTACTTATAGGGACTTAACAACTTAAGAGAATTAGTTGCAATGTAACTTAAATTCAACAAACCATCAAGATAAAATTGTACTTTCATTTAATAGTTGTCTACATCTGTAATGTACTTTTATAGCTACGTTTACATTCTGACATGCGTTTTCAGTCGTGTAGTGTAGTTTGTTTACGAAAGTCTTGACGAGGATGGTTTACATTTCAAAACCCAGTGTTAAAACGAAAGCGCACTAGTGTAAACGCAGTCTCTGTCTGCGCTTGAGTTTTTTTTCCACATTCCAGTTACTGGTGTTTAAGGAATGCTTTAGGGGTTTGTCAGCTCCTTTTAGGGCTGTAATGCGCTCCTGCTGAGCCTTTGCCTTGTAAACGGGGATTTTATGATGTTTAGATTTACCTGAGAAATGTTAATGATCTTATATCTCAGTGTTCCCCCTTCATTGAGGGAAGATCACACATCTGTTTAATAATTATGAGAATGCCATATGTTTTCTCTGAAGGCATCAGATATAACACTCAGCCATAAAGTGTTTCGTTGCATGAAAAAAATTAGTGTTATAAACAGGAAACCATGACTTTTTAGCTTTCTTTAGCTTTAGCTAGACTTAATTTCACCATGTGTATAGGTAACTCAGAGCAGGAATCTGGCTGTGATGTTTGTGAGTTTTATAAACACAACAAAATAATGACATTTTACAAACTTGATTAAATGGTTAGCAGCAAAACCAAATACAAATAATAAATAAACTAATAATAAATAATTGATTGTTTGGATTAAATTTATGAATTCAAAGTTATTTATAATAATATTATTATTATTATTTAAATTATTATAATTATTATTAATATTATTATTATTAATATTATTATTATTATTATTATCATTATTATTATTATTATTATTATTATTATTATTATTATTATATTATATATATATATATAAAATTTTCAACATGCTCAGTTTTTTGTGTTTTTTTAAATAAATAAAAATTTAAATAATTAGTTTTTTTTTATTATTGTTTAACTGTTTCTTTTGTTTTTTAGTAGATTTTTCCTCGCAAAGTACCTTACTTTTTTATTATTTACATATTTTTGTACCATTTAGGTATTTTTTCCATAGTTCATAATCATTTATTATAAAATCTATAATATCCATATTGTATTATTATTAAACTTAATTATTGAACTATAATTTATTTTAATATAATTCTGTATTTAGTTTTAAGTTCTTCTTAAGAATTCGGACTAGTTTCTGTGCAGAATGTTTTATGATGTTTATTGTAAATTTATTGTATGATTTTAATGCTGTTTGAATTATTTAATCGTCAAAAATGATTATTATATTTGTACAGTAAATATACATTTACTGAAACCTTCTTTAACGCAGCACACACGACATGAAGAACTTAATACGCTGTTAAACAAAATTAAATGATTAATAGTAACACTTTACAATAAGGTTGTAATGCATTTACTAACATGAACAAAACATGAACAATTCATTTGTTACTGTATTTGTTTATGGTAGTTAACGTTAGGTAATGAAAATACAGTTGGTCATTAGTTTAACTCACGGTGCATTAACTCATGTTAACTAGAATGAATTTGGATGTTAATAATGCATTAGTAAATGTTGAATTATGATTAATAAATGCTGTTCATGCATAGTTCATGTTAGTAAATGCATAAACTAATGTACCTTATTGTAAAGTGTGACTTAATCAAAAGTCATAACAACAAATATCCTACAAATATCCTCCATAGTTCATTAAGTTAATCAGGTTTCAACTTTATTCTTTAAGTTGTCAAATTTTGGCTTTAAGTTTTAAGTCAGTATAATTGACGTAAGTTGAAGCAACTCATAAAGTTAATTTGATCCAACTTAAAAATTGAAGGCGCAAACAAATTTCTACTTTTCTGACTTGCAGACAAACCTTATGAACAGGAAAAAACTATCACAATCAAATGAGCCCTGCGGTATTGCTGTAATTACACCAAACGTCATTCTCAGTAAACACTACAAGCTGTGCGCTAACAATGAGTCCTCACGAATTAAACATTCTCCAAAAGCAATCTAAGCACTGATAACAGCAGTTGGAGAGGCCGAACGTGTGCTTGTTGTAGTTTGTTGTTAAGCCTGATCTTTCAGAAGAGAAAGAGAGAGGTAACACTGCGACTGCTTTCCCTACTCCTGAATGTTTCCTGTCCTGATGATTTAAGGAGATGTGGAGAAATGAGAAGGAGCCTTAAAAGGCAATGTTTAGGCGTTCTGGAGCTCTCCATTATCAGGCCATGTCTGTGTCTGTATAAACACACCTCTGCTTCTTCTGAGAGGTGACTGACCTGATGCTGGAATAACTCCATCACTTTCAGTCTTTCACCTGATCACACATTTGCACACGGTTACACACTTACACATAGGCCGTAATGCTCTTGGTGCACGGCTTCACTGATGCACAAACCATCAGCATACTCAAAAAACTTTTGTTGTTTAAAATACTTATTTAAAATGAGCTGCAAGAACACAATTCCTGCGTTTTTTGGGGGGGTAACTTAATTGCTTAATGTTTAATCTACCTAAATTTGTAAACACAATAAAGTCCTTTATTGATTTGTGTTGCATTTTCTTTTTTGAAATGACTAGAGTGCAAAGTCTTATTCATTTTTATATTTTTGGTTTAATTCTATTTTGTTTTAGTTTCACTTTTTTATTTAGTCTTGGTTATTTTATAAAATATAAATAAAACATTATTCACAGAATGTACTAGTAGTACTATTTTAGGGTTGAATGTAGTTTTATAAAATTTTATAATTTTTTTACAACTTTTGTTAGGGTTATTTTGCCATTTTTACACTTTCAGTTTAGTGTTAGATTTGTGTATTTAATATAAATTCCTAGTTTTATTTATTTTATATAAAAGTATATAAAATAAGTATAAACAATGAATCAAAATGTTTAAATCTAAAATTAAAATAGCTAATAAAACTTACGCTTATTTATATTGCGTGTAGTATAGGTTTCTAAACTAGAACTAGAAAATAAAGATGCCTAATATAACAAAAAATATAGCTAAAATGATTAACAATGGATGTATATATATGAGCAATATCACACGAGTAGCAGTGCAATATGGCTGTATATCGACAGTGGTGAGAGGCGAGCATTGGCTCGATGCTGCAGGTAGAGTACTTTAGTGCACCCATCAATGCCGATATATAGCCATTTCGCACTGCTATGAGTGTGATATTGCGTTTATACAACAGTTTGACAGCATAATCATGTATTTACAAAAAAGAAAATCAAACACAGTGAGTCTAAAAAGTCATTTTGTATGGAGAACTATTTTCTTCCATCGTTCATTCACCACTGCAGCTGACTTCAGAATAGCAGAAACCGTTGCTACTTGATCAACGTCACTTTAGCGTTATTTGAATGATTCTCTAGTGTAATGTTTAAAGTTATGACAAAACAGGTGATTTTGCTTCCATTTTAAGATTATAAGGCGGAACGATCTACAGAGATTTCCCACTATTGCTCTCTTGCAATCGGGTGATTACAATAATTAACCCCGAAAAAGCCAAAGCAAAGCAATATGAATCAGTATGAATACAGCACTACAACATACAAAAGAGGGAGATCGACTTAAAAATGTCACCTTACCTGTTTAATAAGGATTTGCTCTGCTGTAGTTTGAAACTTAAACTGAGAAAACGCTGTTTTTCTCCCGTAAGGACTTATTATGTGGTCTCTGTCTCCATCTTGTGGCGCAATGTCAGCCATCACTTTCTTTGGTCTGCTCAGACAGGCTGATGGTGGCCGATGCACTGAATCCGATACTCCAAAATGTTAAATATTTTAAAATAGGCACTATCCTTATAAATAAACTGCATTGTTGCAATCTAAACAAGTAATACACAAGGGTGAAGGATAAAGAGGCGGGACGAGTGCTGTTATTTGTGGAATATTGCACAGCTATCAGCCAATCAAATTCAAGAACCAGACAGAACTGTTGTATAAATATATGTGTGTGTGTGTGTGTGTGTGTGTGTGTGTGTGTGTGTGTGTGTGTGTGTGTGTGTGTGCGTGTGTGTGTGTGTGTGTATATATATATACACACACACACACACACACAAACACAAAATAAAATAAAATAAAAATATATATATATATTCAAAATAAAAGATGGATACATTACTTTTTTGAACTTGAATATTAAATCCCTGTCTTGCCTCATTACCTGTTTGTTTTTGATTTTGTCTCAGGAATGTTTGGTTTCTTGATCCATTATGAAAAAAACGTTGGCATGTAGTGAAGTGTGTAAAGCTGGTAATACTTAGGCAATCTTCAGATCAGGACTGTAGACTTCCTCTGAAATGGTGCACATGTGTGTGTGTGTGTGTGTGTGTGTGTGTGTGTGTGTGTGTGTGTATGTGTGTGAGTGTGTGTTCAACTGAAGGCCATCTGGTGTGAGTGAAGGTGTATGAATGAGGTTCACCTCAGCTTTTAGCCAAACCACCAGATCCGTCTCAGTTCACAGATTTGAAATACAAGAAATCACAGACATTCTTTGCATGTCCTGCTTAAAGGAACCTTTAATTAAGAGAAACAGGACATGTTAGTCGATAACTGTTGAGTCACATATGCAGCTTATTCCCATTGTAAGACAAACTGAGGAGTTTAGATGCAAAAACCAAAGTCCATCTGCCATTTTTAATGTCATCAGCCATTTTCATCAGAGTCCTTTGCTCAGATTCAGTTATTGAAAGTTGTTGAAAGGCCTTATTTTCATGCTGTTAAAGTTGCTGATCTGACTGTTGCTTACTTATTTTTATCATTTATGGTGTAAGAAAATTTAAATCACTATGTAATGCAGCGTATCTGACTTTAAATCTTGCAAATGTAACTTTAAATCTGTAAATTGTAAAATTATCCTGTAAACATGACCATATTTTTCACTTGTGACATGTGATGTAGTTCTTGTGATTGTAATTTCATATTTTAAAATGCTCATTTTAAGTATCATATGTACTAAAAGTCAGGTTTAATGGGATTGTTCACCACAAGACGAACTACTCACTCTTTCCCCAAGTGGTTCTAAGCCTTTTTGAGTTTCTTTATTATGTTGAACAATAAAGAAGATACTCTGAAGTAAGCTGAAAAAACCAATAACCATTGACTTCCACAGTAGGAAAAACAAATATATGGAAGTCAATGGGTCCAGGTTTTCATCATTCTTCAAAAAAAATAACTACTGTGGTAAATGTATGGTTCATTGTTTTTTCATGTTAGTAAATGCATTAATTAACATTAACTAATGAACCTTATAGTAAAGTGTGACCACATTTTGTTTCAATTAACTTTTTGTGGCTCATTAATAAAACACACAAACAAAAAAGGTTGCATCAAATTAGAGATGACGATCCTTTTTAAAGGCATTTACCCCAACTCTCTCCATCCTTCTCACTCTCCTCTCAGACGGGATGGTGGGCCAAATCAAAGGTTACAATGCGCCATCATGTATATTTATTTGAACTGAACTTGCTTTTGTATTACTTAATTTTTTTTTTTAGCTATTAAAATATAGTTGCAGAGATCCTGAAATGAAATCAAATGTGACAAGAACTGAAACTTTGGAGGAAAACCCCTTTTTGAATATTGAATTAGAATTTAGTTTTAAATGATGAAGTATTCAAGTAAAATGATAAATTA
This sequence comes from Danio rerio, assembly GCF_052040795.2. NCBI lineage: Eukaryota > Metazoa > Chordata > Actinopteri > Cypriniformes > Danionidae > Danio > Danio rerio. Next base: position 42,993,094 of record NC_141034.1, read on the forward strand.
GTAAGAAATTATTAAACAAAAAATAAACTAAAACTAGTTAGCACAATTGCATCACAGCAAAGGTCACTGGTTCGAGCCCCGGCTAGGTCCGTTAGCATTTCTGTGTGGAGTTTGCATGCTCTCCCCGTGTTCTCTAGGGTTTCCTTCGGGTGCTCCGGTTTCCCCCACAGTCCAGAGACATAATTGAATTGAATAAACTAAATTGGCTGTAGTGTATGTGTGTTAATGCAAGAGTGTATGGTTGTTTCCCAGTGTTGGGTTGCGACTGGAAGGCCATTCATTGTGTAAAAAATATGCTGAATGAGTTGGTGGTTCATTCCGCTGTGGTGAACACTGATGAATAAAGAGACTAAGCCAACAAAAAAATTATTCATGTAACCAAAATATAACTGGTTTCATCCTCCTCCCTCACAAATAGGACAGAGCCTGGGAACTCGGCTTTAGCCAACAGGATGTGATGTTTATTATTGGGGTTTACTTATTAGGCAGAAGTTCAGTATCAGGATCTCCACAAATGTAAAGCCTGGGATCAGGATGGGTTTGTTGTGTTTTCCATGCAAGAAATAATAACTGATACATCCGGCTTCTCACTGAAAAAACAGTTCAGTGGATTAATTTTTTTAACAATTTATTTAGGCTGAATTGAAATCAAGTTGAACATTACTAAATTTAATTTGTTTGTTCAAATTCAGCCCATATGAATTGTTTGCAACTACTTACCTTAAAAAAATGTTGTAAATCTAATGAATAATTTTTGTCGGTCCATATAATAATCTCACAGAAACCACATCCACATCTCTCTGTTGCCGTCAGACTGTGTGCTGCTGAAGTTTTCTGGCTTCATCTCCACCTTTAGCTCCCTTTGCCTTTTACGTCTGGCTCTTGTGGACTGTGACTAGAAAAGGGAATGTATGCGGGGCCCATGTGCGACGGTGGGAGGGAAGCAGTGACAAACTATCTGCTTCCACAATCACTGGCCGTAAGAGGCTGAAAGAGCGAATGTTTATCGAAAGTGCAGCTACATTTTCCATTATCCCAAAATAAAATCCCTTCAGAATTCCTTATAAGGGGCTGAGGGAGATTCCAGAAGGGGGATACGAGACAACCTAAAGCTCTCACTTGTTGGAAAAGAGTCAAAGGCTTAGGAATTCTCATGTTGTTTCTCCTTTTTTTTTTTTTTTTTGGACGTGTTTTGCTTTGTAGTCAATTTAATACTCTGCAGATTTAATTAAGCGAGAGGTCCTTATCAGAGCCTGTGGGGATAATTGTTGATAAAAGTCTTTTCGCACAGAGTCGAGTGAGAAATGTGTGGAAAATCTGTGATATTTGTGCCTCATGGCTCAGCTATTTTACTGCATTGTTTAATGAATTAGCAGACTGACGTGTTCATCTTTATCTCTCATTTCAGAGTAATCAGAAAGGAAAACGCAACACGAAGGCAATGTGGACGACTGACACCACAAGTGAGATCACATTCCCTTACATTGTGTGTGTGAATGTGTGAACTTGTTTATGTGGATTATAAGGACACCATTTTTTAAAGTGAGATGGTGATGACCTAATTGTACTCTGTTGAGGTGGTTTACAAGGACATACCTTGTGTCCTCATAATTCAAAACATTTAAAAATCAAACCTAACAGTTTCTTTTGACATTCAATTTGTCACAGGTCATTTCATAATATAAAATACATTAGGCCTATTGAAACCGTATGCAAGTTAGTGTGTGCTTTATTTAAACCCTTTTCCACCTCAGTATAAAAAAAAGATAATAGAAAAAGTAATTGCCGCATTTGTGTCAGTGTGAGACTTTATAAGTCAAAAAGTACATTTTGTATCTTCTAATCTTAAAATAATGACAGTATTTTTAACATATTTCTTACAATATACCTTTGAAATGTTGAGAAAAATCTTAATTGTGACTAAATTCAACAATGTGGCTTCATATTTTGAAAAAATATTATCATTATCTAAATTATTATGAGGACACGTTCCCTTAAATTATTTTTCTTTGTGTACTTGTTTTTGTGGCTTATGAGGACACCATTTTTATAGTGAGATGGTAATGACCTAATTGTACTCTATTAAGGTGGTTTACAAGGATATGCCCTGCGTTCTCACAATTCAACACACTTAGAAAATATTACTTAACAGGTTTTTTTGACATTCAATTTGTCACAGGTTTCCTGTGAGACTTTGGTTAAGGCATGGTCATATAATAAGCAATTTCATAGTATAAAATAAGCCCTTTTCCACCTCAGTATTAAAAGGAATCTAAAACGTAATTGCCACAGTTGACAGTGACATTATATTTTAAAACATGAGACTTTATATATCAAAAAATATATTTTTTAATTATTAATAATTATTAATAATAATTATTATTAAGTATTTCAATCATATTTCTCAAAATTTGCCTTTTAAATGTTAATTGTAACTAAATTAAAAAATGTGGCTTATATCTTTAAAAAAATTATCTAAATTATTATGAGGACACACTGCCTTACTTCCATTGTCTTCGTTTGTTTACCTGTTTATGTGGTTTATGAGGACACCATTTTCATAGTGAGATGGTAATGACCTAATTGTACTCTATTAAGGTGGTTTTTGAGGACATGCCCTGCGTTCTCACAATTCAAAACACTTAAAAATCATACTCAACAGGGACTTTTGACATTCAGAAGTTTCCTGTGAGAATTAGGTTTAGGGGGAGGGTAGGGTTAGGCCAGATAGTAAGTAGTTTTTATAGCATCAAATTTGTCTCTTGAAACTAAATATGCAAGGTTGTGTGTGTGTGTTATTGAAGCCTATTTCCACCTTGGTATAAAAAAAAGATCCTAATAAAAGAAGCAACTGCCACAGTTGTGACAATGTATTTTCAAACCTGAGATTTAAATGTCAAAATGTACACTTTATGTCTTCTAATGTAAAAAAGGCAGTATTTCAAACTAAATTTAAAACAAATTTAACAATGTGGCTTCATATTGTTAAATTTGACAATATTTGACACTTTTAAATGTGTATGTTTTTAAATCTGACAATTGTGACTGTAATTTACAGCAGACTTTATGGCTTTATATTTCACATCTCAGAGTAAGTTTTATCTATTAATTATGATGCTTTTCCACACTGACTGCTTACATGACTTTGTCTCAAAATGTAATTATATGTCATAATCAGGATTATAAGTCACATTTAGCTCTTAATATCTTACAACTGAATATTCAATTCAATTCACCTTTATGTGTACAGCGCTTTTACAATGTAGATTGTGTCAAAGCAGCTTCACATAGAAGATCATAGTAAATTGAAACAGTGTCAATCAGAATAAATCGCAATATATATCACATTTGAGACTTTAAATCCTGCAACTGTGACATTATAACAGTGCAATGGCTTGCTTTATATCCAAAGATGCCTTTTTGAGTAGTGAAATATTCGAAACTGATGAAGATAACAGAAGTCAATGATTTATTTGAATGATTTCCCCTGACATGTTTACTGTTCTAAAATATAGTAAATGTTTCTTAACTATATTGTTTTTAATGGGGAAAAGTGGTAGTTTTTACTCAGACATTTAAACGGATATTGTGTAATAATCACAATACCAAAAATCGTGATATTTTTATCCAATGTTTTCATACCGTCGGAATCTTACACTGGCCCATTCATTCATTTTCTTTTCGGCTTAGTCCGTTTATTAATCTGGAGTCGGAAAGAACCGCCAACTTATCCAGCATATGTATCACGCAGCGGATGCCCTTCCAGCTGCAACCCAATGCTGGGAAACACTCATACACTCTTCACAAATACACTACGGACAATATATTTAGCTCACCCAATTCACACCATGCCTTTGGACTATGGGGGAAGCCAGAGCACCCGGAGGACACCCACGTCAACACATGGGAGAACATGCAAACTTCACACAGAAACGCCAACTGACGCAGCCGAGGCTCGAATTAGTGACTTTCTTGCTGTGAGACGATCGTGCTACCCACTGTGCCACAATGACGCCTACTCTGGCCCATGCCTACTCAAATCTTAGTTTATAGTGACTTCATACCTCTTAACCGTGCCTCTATATCTCACAATCGAACTCTAAATAAATCTCAGTGTGATTTTCTTTAGCTTCACCACACAGTTAACCTGTGCTGATAGATGGAAACAGGCTTCAACTGTATTCCTACAAGGAAGACTAAGTGGACGTTTTCCCTTTGTTGTACTCAGAATTAGGTCACCGTGCTTGATTTCAGTCTATAAACAGCAGCAAAGTGGAGCCAGACGTGCTTGTCAGCCGAGCCCTTGAGTCCCGGTTGTACTGTAAACTGTGAACAGTAACGTGTGGATAGGCTGCATATCTGTCTGTTAATGCATCTCTCTCCATTAACCACCACACTGCTGAGAAAGCCATTAGAGAGCTGTGTCAGAGTCAGCCAGTGATCCTGCATAATCGGACACGGCGAAGTGAAATCCATCCTCCAAATATATAGACGGATTTGCCTGTCTGTGAGAATGAGCTCAGCTCTGGGTGCTGTACGGTAGCATTTTGTGGTTTCCACACACCACAGCGTCAGACTGTGCTGGAGCCTGGATTTACTGCTATGCAGATGCCAGTGCACTGTTATCATGTGACCTCTGTCCTCCTTATTCAGGCCAATAGCCAGCCTGGTGAAAGGGGTCATTCTTTTTTTCTCAAAAAAGTGGATATTTTTGCAGTTTTCTGCCTCATTTTCTATTTAATTATGATATTTTAATACTGCATTTTAGTGACATTTTAAGCACTACTTTTTGCTGGATTAGCTTGGCGGATGGTGATCAAAACCACACTTTTTGATGTGTCAAAACCATTTCCTAAAGATTTAGAATAAAGAAATATGAATAAATATTATATAAATATGTCAATATATTTTTTTAAAATACATATTTATTACATCATATATCTTTAGAAAAATTTCCCAGAGATGGGTTGCGGCTGGAAGGGCATCCGCTGCGTAAAAAACTGCTGGATAAGTTGGTTCATTCCGCTGTGGCGACCCCAGATTAATAAAGAGACTAAGCCGACAAGAAAATGAATGAATGAATGGATCTTTAGAAAAAAATATAGAAATCTATTGTAATTTATTAGGAACATAACAAACTGGCCAGCATAATCAGAATTTGGCCTTTTGAATAAGAAAAAGTATAATTCATGCATCACAACAACTGCCAATTTGGTATTCAAATTAGTTTTAATATGCACAGCTTTTGGTGTTTCACACCTTTTATTGCTCATTTTTTGTTTAAAAAAAAAAGTCTTAATATTTTATTTCAAAATACTTTAGTGTCTTGAGTTTTTGTATTTTTAAAATACTTTTTAAGAAGTCAACATGATGACAATATAAAAAAGTGGCCTTTAATAGTGGTGTTTTCTCAGTTATTTGCCAAGGCTTGAGATCAGACTAGAAAACTAATTAATATTGAAAAACTTCATTAATGCTTGGAGTATGGATGGAAATTATTTGTTACATATAAAGAAACAGACAAATAGCAAGGGTAAAATGAGAAATAGGTCAAAATAAGACAGGAAAATAAGACAAACAACATAAAACCCTGCAGTGACGATACCTGCAATACTTCATTGGCTGTTTCAAATGCCAGTATAGCTGATCTGCAGGTGCTCTTTATAGTCCATTACAAACTTTGACAGAGTAAGACAGTACGAGACAAAAATATTAAATAATACTGGTCAAAAACTCCCATTTTTTTGAGATATAGTGTTTTATATTGTGTTTTGAAGACAACAATTGAAAAATTCATGATTTATAGAAACTGGAAATGTTAGTAGTTTTATAAGACTTTTAAGAGATGATGGCAATTTTCACAATCAAGAGATACAGTACTATATTCCAACTCATTACAAGAGATTATCTTCAAGACAGGATACTTCTCTATGAAATTTGTGCAAAATCTACACTGACATTAAAGAGAAACAAGTAAAAAATGAATAAAAATGTATGAATACCTTCTCATGTACAGTAGAGGTGTGTGAGGGGTAGAGAAGCTGAATTAAACTTGCTCAGAAAAACTTTTTACTGTCAATCATTGTTCAAAGTATATTCAATGAAGGTAATCCTGCTGTAAATATATTAAAACATAATTTTGTTAGTAATGCATTTCTAAGAAGTTTAAAGTGTTTTTCAAAATAAAAGTTCATCAATACACATTTGAAGTCTGATAATGAAGCATTATTAGCCCTCCTCCATTATTAGAACTCTGTTTATTTTTCCTCAATGTCTGTTTAATGGAGAGCAGATTTTTTTCAACACATTTCTAAGCATAATAGTTTTAATAACTCATTTCTAATAAATATTTTATCTTTGCCATGATGACAGTAAACAATATTCTACTAGATATTTTCAAGACACTTCTATACAGCTCAAAATGACATTTAAAGGCTTAACTAGGTTAATTAGGCAAGTTAAAGTAATTAGGGAAGTCATTTTATGAGGGTGGTTTGTTCTGTAGACAATCGAAATAAAAATATTGCTTAAGTAGCTAATAATATTGACCTCATGATTGAAAATCATACCTGCCAACCCTCCCATTTTGCCTGATTCTCCCGTATTTTACAATTTTATCCAGTTATCATCCATAAAGGTACTTCTCTCATATTTTAATCTTACTATGAAGGGTGGCAATAAACATCAAAGAGTCGATCTTTCCTATGTGCAACCCATACCGTGGACCCACCAGGGGACGCCCCTAGCTCTTAAACGTGAATCTGTTCTGTGCTTTCATTTTATTTAGGCATGAAAACACTTTGAAATAAATATAAAAACAGCGAGATTCACTTCCTTTCCATTACAGGTGCCATCGCCCCTCCTATGAAATCCTAAAACAGTCGGTCAGTTCATGTAGCGGTGCGTGACTGTCAGCTGACGTGCTCCATAGTGATAAATAGACGCTGTTTCCCAACAGCGGACATTCTGTACATGCGTTTTGAAGCGGAGAGTGTGTATTTGAACAGACATATACACATAATAATAATAATAACAACAACATCATCATCTAAACATGTAGATTTTAGTGGGTTTTCTTGAGCATAAACAATTAGGAAAGTGCAAACTCCACGCAGAAATGCTAACTGACCCAGCCAAGGCTTGAACCAGCGACCTTCTTGCTGTGAAGCGACAGCACTATACTGAACCACTGCGTCTACCAAAGTGACACTTCTATTTTTTAACGTTAATATTAATACGAATTAATGTAGTATTAAATGAAAAATCTAAATGAGAGATTTTTTCGCTGCTATTTAATAAGAATGTTTAAATTATACGGTGAAGAAAAGGTTCATGATTCGAGATTTGATTTCTTTATAATCGCTATTATTTTAATAGGCTAAACAGTTTGTTAAATTATTTGCAGCTTTTTCTAATGTATACTATTTACTCTATACTTTGTAAATAATAATAATAACAATAATAATAATAATAATAATAATAATAATAATAATAATAATAATAATAATAATAATAATAATAATTGCTTGCACTGTTAAACATCATTTGGAGAAAATTTGGGAAAAAAACTAAATTCCCATGAGGGCTGATCATTTTGACTTCAACTGTAAGTGTCAAATCAGCCAGCTTAACCAGCCGGGTTGGTTTCTAATACAATAAGGGTGGTCCTGATGTAGACGCAGGAAGTGTTTGTGTATAAAGCGTCTGCTCCTGCATTCTGCGGCGCTCTGGCTCAGTGACTCAGTGCATTGATGTCGTCTCTCTGAACTCCCAAACAGGAATAAACATGCTTCATCTGTTCCCGCAGGTCTGTGTGGAGCCGCTGGGGGGCAGAGCAGCGCTGCGCCACAGCAGATGTTTATTCAGCGGATTGGAGTCCTGCAGCTCCGAGGTTTTTCTTGGGCGACGGCCACATTCTGAGGCAAGAGCTCATGCGAAATATCCCGCTGGCAGCCTGGCGGGCTCACTGCTGTCTCAGACACTTCGTAAAGGCTTACCGTTATCCTGGGTGGCATTCAAAAGCATATGAGTGGATCAGGGATGGAGGAGAAGTGTGTGTAAAGTAGAAAGAGATGTTTAGGGCACGGAGGTCAAAACTATTTCCTGTGCGCCCACAACACCTCCCACACACACATCCATCAGTTGTTATTCAAACAAATGCAGCCATCAGACGCTGGAAATAACACTGGTGTTGCAATAGTTGTCTCTGCAGAAATTAGTAGGTTTTACAAACAATTGAGATGAAACAGAAAGTAATGCGGTTGGATGTAAAAAATGCTGCATGGTCAAACTAGGGGAGAGCGTCCTATTTTTAAAAGATAATGTTTTAGCAGAAATATATACTACTATACTATACTAACTCTCAAGAGTGGTCTATAAAATCTGGTTTTATTATGTATCAATGTAGAACTACTCCAAAATAACTTCACTTTAAACAAAAGTTGCACAGTTACATTTGACCCCATCAGCAGGGACGAAAGTAACACAGGTGGGTCAAAAGTAACAAAATTTGCTAGATTTACTGGATTAATCTTGTTTATTTTAAATATATCTGAATATGATCTTGTTAATGTTCACTGCAAACATATTTTGTCCTTTGTTTTTCCGAAAAAATAATTAACTGCATTTTCATTTTCACTTCCATCAAATGTTTCTAAAGCAATTCAACATTGCAAAATGTTACAATTTTCTACAACTCTTGAACATTTTTGTATTATTATTATAAGCAATATGCCTTAATCTTTTAAAACATCTGAATCCAAACACTGAAAACTGTGGAATTTGGAAGTGAAAAATAAGGTCTGAATAATAGCAGTGGGACATAAATAACCGTGTTACTTTCATCCCCACATGAACTCTTGCCATTTAAACCTGTTTAACGTTTAAACTGAAAAAAACTTAAATGATGTGTTATTGCACTAAATAATCTGTAGACTGATCATTACTGTGACTCATAAAAAGAGAGCCACTACAATAATATACTTTCTGCACTTAAAAACTGAAATTTAAAGCTAAAATAGCTCTAAAATCGACACTGTGCTAAAATCAGCCGATATTTGGCAGCTCCATCAAGGGTTGCACGCTGAGTGTGCTGTTATAGGCTGAAAATCAAATGTTGACAGGGCTTCAAGAAAATTGAATTGTTAAATTCGCCCCACTTGTTTTATGTTTGATATTATTAAATTTGTAAAAACAATAAAGTTAACTTAATCAAATTGTGTTGGGACAACATGAAGAAATTGTGAGGAACCCAGCATTTTTTACAGCATACTTTTAACTTTGGGAAGACATAAACTGAAAAAGGAACAACTTTCAATAGTTCTTCATGTGCAAGGAATTGTGCAAAATGACAACAGAGTTTTAAATGGTAAAATATACTACCAATTGGAATTGGTTTTAATCTACAGCTTTGGACAAAAGCATTTGCAATAAACACCAAGTAACTCATTGAATTAAAAAAATATTATTTTGAAATTGCAAACAAAGGCTAAATAAAATGCAAACGTGTTGATTAAAATGTGAAAATTGGAGTCCTGAAATCTGAAATAGTAATTTCTTGTTAAAACTTATAATATTTATTTAATTGTTTTCAAAAAATATTTATTTAAATCAAATCTAACAAACTAAATTTATTGTTACTTTTTGAAGAACACATTTTTCAAATGGGATTTTCTTTTTAAATGTTTTACATGAATCAGTTTTATTTTTAACTCATTTCCCTGAAGAAAAAATCTCACACTTTATAATAAGGTTTCATTAATTAATGTATTTACTTACATGAACTAAGTATGAGCGAAACTTGTAGAGTAATTATTAAGCATATTTCAGCAATTGCTAAAGCCTTATTAAAATGCAAATTCATGCTTGTTAACATTAGATAATCCACTGTGAGTAAACATGAACAACTGTATTTTCATTAACTCACATGAACAAATACTGTAATCAATATTGTTTATTGTTTGTGGATGTTAATAAATGCTTCAACTATCATTAACTAATACAACCTTATTGTAAAGTGTCACCAAAAAAGAATAGAAACAGCAACACTAAATAGTATTTTATTATAAATTTTGTATTTTTGGATTCTTTTTTTTTTGGCATAAAATACTGAATAAACATTGTTAATTCATGAGTAAATGATTGTTCATCTTCTCCCTCTGACCTTTAGATTTTATAGCTGGATGACAGAGACTGAGGACTTCATTCAGACCTCTGGATCTTTGATTGACACTGAGTCGTCTCACATGAGTTCATAGTCTTGGTTAATCAAAGACGGTAAGATGCGAACACAAGCAAAGTCCGGCCCGATCTACAGTCGTCTGGCCCGCGGTGCAGTGCTGCATCTCTGGTCAACTGGGAGTCTGAGATGAAGCACTGTAGCTCGGGAGGACAACACTGTCAGCTCATACAAACAACACACGTGTGTTTACATACGTGAGATTGCTTTTGAATAGTTGCCTAACCATTTGCTTTATAGGGCAAATGTTGGTTTTTCAGTCACTGCAGGATTTTGTGAATCTGTGATTGCACATTTTAATGCATAGTAAAGCAAATGCGTCAAAATTGGCTTTTTTTTTTACTTTGCCACAGATTTTAGGTACAGTTGAAGTCAGAACTATTAGCCCTCCTGAATATTTTTCCCCAATTTCTGTTTAACAGAAACAGTTTTTCAACACATTCCTAAACATAATAATTTCAATAACAAATTTTTAATAACTGACTATTTTTTATAAAAACCCGTTCTCACAACTGAATAATACAACTTTTTTTAAATAAAATAAAACAAAATCAGTTAATAAAACAAAATCAGCTATTCTGAAGAATAGTCACAGTTCCAAGTTAGAAAGTCACAATTTTGAGTTAGAAAATCAGAGTTCCGAGTTAGAAAGTCACGATTCCTAGTTAGAAAATCAAAATTCCAAGTTAGAAATTCGCAATTCCTAGTTATAAAGTTGCAATTCCGAGTTAGCAAGTCGCAATTTAGAATTAGAAAGTCAGAATTTCGAGTAAGAAAGACTATTCCAAGTTAGAAATTTGCAATTCCAAGTTAGAAAATCATAATTCCGAGTTAGAAAGTCACAATTCAGAGTTAGAAAGTCACAATTTAGAGTTAGAAAATCACAATTCCGAGTTAGAAAGTCTCAATTCTGAGTTAGAAAATCAAAATTCCTAGTTAAAAAGTCACTATTCCGAGTTAGAAAATCTGAATTCCAAGTTACAAAGTCAGAATTACAATTTAGAAAGTTGCAATTCCGAGTTAGAGAATCAGAAATTTGAGTTATAAAGTCGTAATTCCTGATTAGAAAGTCAAAATTCCAAGTTATAATTATATAATTTTGCCTTTTTTTTCTTGGTTCTGTTTAAAAATCAAAATTTTCCACTGAATTGGAGGTAAACTTTACATTTGCCAGTTTATAGACTTTCTCACAATTAGTCTAATTTGCATTTCTCAATCTTTATCTTAGCCTTACAACTTTGTTTTTAGAAGTACAAAAATACAAATATTTCTCTAAATCAAATGTTCTTCTGTAAGATGACATTTAAATATTTGGTGTTATGATAAAAGCTCATTTAAATCGTGGATTGGCAAAACACATTGCACTTGAAGTATTAATTGGTTTGTCATATTTAATAAATATGTTAATGACTTGCTTATTTTGATCTTTCACAGCCCTTTGTGTATCGAATATGATGTTGTGGGCTGAATAGGATTCAAAGATAAACATTAAGTTTCTTTCTCTATTGTGTTTCTTATATCATTTATAAGCCCAATTATTCTTCAGGTAAAAATAAATAAATAAATAAATAAATAAATAAATAAATAAATAAATAAATAAATAAAACAAATTGTGAGTAGATTGTTGTCTGTGTATATTCTCACAGCAAAATAAGTCTTTTTAGGCTACAAAAACGTCCTGGAGGGACTGGTTGTTATTTTTTTTGCATGTGCATCTGTTGCTGTCAGTCTTCATCATTTCCTCATCCCCGGGGTCCAGTTTTCCCAGGAATCCCTTGGGCAATCGAAAGGGGGATTCCTGGAAATACTGTTCTTGGGGTTGGGGCTGGACTACTGAATATGACATATTTTTAGCTTCACCTCATTTTAGATTTGATCGTGTGTTACTGTCATCATTTGGTGCATCCGTGCATTGCTACATATAGAAATAGATGACTATATACAGTAGAAGGCTGATCAAACCTGTCTTCAGTAAGATTTTATTTTTATAGATAGATAGATAGATAGATAGACAGACAGACAGACAGACGGACGGACGGACGGACGGACGGACGGACGGACGGACGGACGGATAGATAGATAGATAGATAGATAGATAGATAGATAGATAGATAGATAGATAGATAGATAGATAGATAGATAGATAGATAGATAGATAGATGTTGAATTTCTTTAAAATGTTTCAATAAAGCTATTATTAATCGAACTGTGTTTGTATTGAATTATTTTTTATGTCTATGTTTGTCTGTATATAGAATATTTCCATCTGTTTCAAGTCTTTACAGAGCATTAGGCCTACTTTCACATCACGCATGAAATGAAGAAACAGCGCCATCTATTAGTTTAAATATACAGAAAACCCATCATGAAGTCCACACGGGGGCGCAGCAGCTGAGTTTATCAGTGAGCGGAAGAGCAGAGCCCGCGACCGCACGTGGAGACTTTACTTCAGTCTACACTGGAGATCCTTACAAATTTACATCACACTGCTGTATTTCTGTCAAATATATATAATTTCGTGTGAACAGGCACTCAGAAGCACCGTTGATTAGTTGTTTTTCAGTTCAAAACAGCTTTATATCAAGGTCTCCAATCCATTATGGAAGCCAGTTTGTGTCAAAAGAGTGGGCTTGAAATTCTGAGTTTATATTTTGCGATCTGAGTTTATATTTTGCGATATATATATATCTTCTTCATAATTGTAACTATTACTCAATTTTTTTTTCAATTTTTCAAAAAAAAAAATTTATAATTTAGCCTTAATTTTTCTTTGTTCTGTTTACAAATCACATTTTTTCCACAGAATTGGGGGTAAACTTTACTACTACATTTGCCAGTTTACAGACTTTCTCAAAATTAGTTTAATTTGCCATTCTCAATCTTTATCTTAGAATTACAACTTTGTTTTAGCAGTTGCCAATCAGGCTTTCTTGCAAAATCAGACTAGTTTATTTCGGTCTGGATGCAGCCCTGGTGCTGTGCAATCTGAGCTGCATCCAATGCTTTTCAGGGCTGGAAAGAGTACTGAAAAATCATACTCAAGTAAAAGTACCATTACTTGCCTGAAAATGTAGTGCAAGTAGAGTAAAAGGGACTTTTGTAAATATTACTCAAAGTATGAGTTAAAAGTAGACCTTTCTAAAGTACTCAAGAGTAGTGAGTATTACTCTGTAAAAAGCTGATGCGTTTACATGTAATTTGTGCATGTGTGTGTAAACAGCATTCTGTTGTGTGTTTAGTTAATGCCCAGAAGGCACACAATGTCATAAGACATTAATATTAGATTAGATTTAGGTTGTGACCTCAGGTGACCAAAATTCAATGTCTAGCCAGCATATAAGGACAATGTTAACTTGATGTGCAATAATATTATCAAATGATGTTGATATTTGGTTGATTTTAGGTTGTTAGAAAGTGACCAAAATCCAACGTCAAGCCAACATCTTAAACCAACATCATATTGACATCAAATAATGATATTTATTTGTCAGGGATGGCAACCAAAATCCAACATCTGAGAGACGTCATAGTGATAACGTCCACACAATGTCAAGCAGTAAAATCATCAGATGTTGATATTTGGTTAATTTTAGGTTGGACATTGACGTCGGCCAGAAGTTGAGTTCTGACGTCAACCCTATTTTCATTTCCAAACAAAATGAAACGTCCATGACATTAGGGTACTAAGTCAATCTGGCATCATGTTGAAGTCTTGCATCTGCTGGGTATTTAAGGCCATTATACAGTAAACATCCGTCATCATCTCATCAGTGACGCATCTTAACAGTCTCTGGATCGATGCATATGAAGATTTTAGACATCTTCATGAAAACTTTTAATGTTTCTAAAAGGTTTGCTGCATTTATAAAGCACCCATGTCTTGAGGTAGTTCATTATGATGCGATTTACCTTCTGTGCGATCTGATTGGACAGGAATCACTGAACTGATTTTTCTAATCCCCATAGACAGGAAAAATAAAGTAGTGACTGCAGTTTGAAGAAAAGTAGTGAAGTAAAAGCTCACCTAACCCCGATCCTAACCCTACCTGTCACAGTGACGTCATACTCCATTGAGTGCATTGTGTCTGACATTGCATCGCTGAGTGATGCAATCTCAGCTTGCATCATAAATTTTGCATCCAGATGCTATAGTTCATTTCAGCCAATTCTGAGTTTAGATATCTCACAGTTCTGATTTTTCACTATCACAATGTTATTTTTGTTGTTTAGTTAAATCTTTCCTCTGATTCTAACTTTATTAGAATTCTCAGTTTGTCTCCTAATTCTGACGCTTTGGATCAGTCACAAATCAAGTGTATATCTTACAATTGAACATTTAAATGTCAAAATTGAAATCTCTATTAAAATATGTGTTTTATAATCCACTATAAAAACATATCTTCACTTAAATGTAAACTTACAACATCTGAAATTTAAGATATATACCACACAAAGGAAACATTGTCCAATTGTTTTTTTTTTTTTTCAATTTAAGTGGACTAAACATAAAATAATTACGTTTTCCCAAAACACTCGAGCTAATAATAATAAAAATAAAAAAAAGATTCAATTTTTTGAGAGTTTGTCAGTTTTACATCATCAGGAATCAGTGTCATTACTGTTGGTATGCTTACGAGGAAGGGAAGGAGAATCTGTGCACATTCAGCTCTGTTGATTCACTCTGGCAGAAATGCTGATTCAAAGATGCATGTGCTTCAGAAGACAAGATACACAAGTGACGACAATGTGGCTTTCGGGTCAAATCAAACATTTCTGCATTTGTCTACATCTTTTCGGGGTTGCAAGATATTCGTGAAAAGTGCAGATATAAAGCCAGAAACCGGAGGGAGTAGAATATTGTGCAATATATCTTCATATTTATATATATTCCCAATATAGTGAGTGAACTTGATTATTCTGGTCATTTTAAAAGCTAATTAATACATTTAGGTATTAACCTAAATAAAATCTTATCAATGGTGTGTGAAATTCTTCTGAAGTTCATCTTCATTGTATGTTCAGCCTACATTTATTGTGGGCTATTCTGTCAAAATTGGTTTCTTGAATCTTCTGAAGTTAAAACATTGGTCAGTGTTGTCTAAAAATTAACCACATTTGAAAACATGGCATGACTAAAGTTATGAAATGACAACATTTAATCAAAACTGAATAAATCAGATAACGTCAGATCATTGACCTATTTTATTACAGTTAAAGTTCATTTTAAGGGTTTATTTCAGTTTTAGTCACCCAATAACAACTCGGGTGTGAGAGAGAGTATTACAAATGGCTAGACTTAGTAAGAAAGACTTCTAAACAGATTGCTAAATACTGCTTCGTTGCTACAATAATAGGCAGTATGCATGTTTGGAAAAGACGATGCCATCTCTATCCTTATGTATTTGTTAATTTACTTCTTTGTGCAGAGCTGTTTTGAGTGTTATTATTGTCATGTAAAAGATATTCAGTGATTGTATTTATTTGCACATCGCTTGTACTGTAAAACATAATGTGATCTTTATGATAATTTGGATGCTGTGTTGCTTAGATTAGTATTAGTCAATCCAAATAAAAATAAATTAAATGTGTGTGTTGTTTATGTACTGAATATGTGACAGAAACAAATGTACAAGCTCATATCTCAACCAAGCATAATCAGAAAAAGAAATTGTGTTTTTTTTCACAGGCTATAGCCACTGCCTGTTTGAATAGTGGATAAAGGAAATGCTAAACAGTAAGATTTTCCATGCCCGTGTTTGCAGATTAGCAATAAAACATCTATGAGTCACCATTCTCTGCTCAAACAGCATGGAAACCTCAGAAGGCTGATCCACGTGTCTAAAGAAACACTTGAGGAATCGAAAAAAAAACTCAAGCAGCATGTTTAAGACAGGAAATGGCTCTAAACAGTCGACCATTTCAACAATTAATGTACAGATTTGAAAGGTTTGGTTACTTTAACATAGCCTCTTGTTGTATACAAAAAAGGTATCTAAATGGCAAGTACAAACTCTGACCTACATGTTACACAAAGCTCAGTTCTGGCTCAGACATGCACATATGACGCAGAAGAACAGATCCACAGGGTGGAGAGACTGGTATGGTTGGTAATGGCGTGTAAACGTGATACACACACACACAAACCGATTCATCTGATTATGGCACACCTGGCATGCCAAGGTGTGTTCTTCCTTTTCCCTCGATTTTTCTCCGTCAAATGCCAGTGTTGCCAAGGCCAAACGTCTTTAGCCATCTGTTAAACCAAGACCACACACTGCCGCTCCATTTGGACAGAGAGTTCCTGCGATCTGCCACACTGACCACTGTGTGTTGTTCCGATGGGTGCTATTCAGTCTTTCTAGTAACATGTTTTAGCACGACTGTTTAAGTGGATATTAGTCAACAATGTGAACAAACACTTTTTTTTTTCAATCTCACAGCAACTCTTTTGATTTAGTGCAACCCTTTCGAATGTTATCACTCGATTGAATGGCCGTTTGTCAGCTGATAAATATGGGCCAGTAGGGGCCTTCTGCGCATACTGGTAGGCTCAGAAGACTGTTATCATCCATCCATATGGTTAATCAGCTACAAGGCTCCAGAGTGATAGGGGTAGGTGTTAATAAAATACAATTAATGGGGTTAATAAATAACTCTTGTTAACTTCCGGCCACAGCCGTATGTGATCTATAGCTGATTAACCATGTGGATATGTGATAACAGCTACCAGTAGGCGCAGAAGGCCCCTACTGGCCCATATCTATCAGCTGAACCGCTGATAACGGCCATTCAATCGAGTGAGAACATTCAAATTGGCTGTTTAGTGGCTAATTTGTATGAATTTGTACAATCTCATTCGTACAATTTAGTACGATTTGCTTATACCTAATGACGGTTGGGTTTAGTGGCAGGGTTGTGTACCACACCTTGTTTTAAAAATTTACATATTCCCTTTTTTTTGGGTGGGGGCGGGGGGGTTGACTTAAATGTTTTATGTTCAATCCACTTAAATTTGTAAAAACCTTCTATGTTGGTTACCTGCACTTAACAAAATATTGTATATGTGGCAAACAAAATATGGGCAGAATTTAAACAAACCAATTAAATTCAGTAATGTTTAAACCCAAATAAATTGTTTGAGACCACTTACCTTAAAAAATGTAGTGAAGAATCCGATGAATCATTTTTTTCATTGTGTGATTTGAAACATCTGAAGACATTTCAAACTTCAGTTCTCAATGTTTGTGTAACATTGTTTAAATGTTCCTGCAATGTTCCTTCACTTTCATTTTAATTACATTTTAGTAACATTGAAATAGTTACAGTTTGATGACAATAGATGTTCTCGGACATCACAAGAATGTTTACTTTGTTTTTAGAACTATTTCAATCAGGATTTGACCAGCTCAAGGTTGATTTGTTAGTTTATAACAATGTAAAAAGCATTTGTTTCCTTGATGTTATTATATTTTAAGGTTGGCATAATTTTCACATTCATTTAATTGATAGATTTGCAACATATTGTAAAAATTTGCAAAGACAAAGCAGCAAATACATAATAAATTAGTTATTATAAATTATTAAAACTATTAATTGTCTCTGT
Source organism: Danio rerio (assembly GCF_052040795.2). Lineage (NCBI taxonomy): Eukaryota > Metazoa > Chordata > Actinopteri > Cypriniformes > Danionidae > Danio > Danio rerio. The sequence goes on from NC_141034.1 coordinate 43,010,934, forward strand.
TAAACAGCACTTGGGAAATATTTGACGAAGATTTAAATTTCACAGGAGGGTTAATTATTTTGTCTTCAACTGTACATTACGACTAGCGAATCGTTCACTTTCCTTCAACTAAATTTTCCTCGCCAAATGTTTTTGTTTGTTTGTTTAAATCAGTGATCAGTTGAAAAAAGATAAGGCACAAATAACAGATTTAGCACACTTCTGGTACATTGCTAGCACAATCAACATTTCAGCTTGCATTTTCAGCTTTCATTTTACACAATGCTAATGTTTCTAGCCTAATTTAGCACACTTCTAGCATGTTTAACAAATTGCTAGCACGTCTAGCACAAACACAAATAACGCTACTTTGTTAGCAAATTTCAAACATGCATTTGCTTGTATTTGTACATAATGCTTTGATGTTTCTAGCATAATTTAACACACTGTATGTGTAACTAGCACATGTCTAGCACAAACACAGTTAACACTATTTTGTTATCAAGTTTAGAACAAGCTTTGTTTGCGTTTAACATTATTTAACACAATGCTAATGTGTCTGACAGTAACTAAGTAGGCCTACTGGTTAGTAATGGTCACTCTTTCAACAAAATTTCATTACAAAAAAAAATTATTATTGATCAGTTTCAAAAGATGTTTAAAAGGGCAAAGAAAACTCAAGTGAACAGCTTCATCTCTACTATTTTTAAATTATATCTCGCCTACTCAAAAGTCAAGACAATAAATATAAACCTGTGTATGTTGTTTGACTGGTTTCACTTAGCCATTGTTGTTTTTTTACGACAGCATCTCAGTAGCTGCTCATCCTACTGACTTTGAATATATCCTGCAGATTTTGTCATTTTAATACAATAAAGTCATGACAAGTGAAGTAAAAATGTGTAATCTGGACAGTTTACACCAGACTATAATGGCATTTTCTTTCTGTGTGTGAGGAGTGGCTGATGAATAATTCACACTCAGTCATTCACTCAGCTTTGTCTTCTGATGGATTCTGTGACGGGATTAATGCAGTGGAAAGACGCTAAACTATCTGTGTGTTAAGTGTACATTGCGAAACGTTAAAGCAAATGCCAGTTGAAGTCAGGGCGTGTCGAAATGTGTGAGCCGGTGAATGACACCACATGCTAGGGGCATTTTGCGCTGGGTGTGTCTGACTGTAAAGGTGCCTCACGCTTTTCATTAAAGTTTCATGAGCCGCTCTAATTAGTTATTTGGACACAGCATTCCTTTAATTATAACATAAACATTTTGTCTGCCAAACGGCTCTTCTCTTTAATAATTTGTGTGTGAGAAATTATCTAAACTAGTAAATTTTGTTGGGCAAACTTTGATGTTAGTCTGAGAAAGCCTAGCCGTGTAGCCTTCTGCATGATTTAGTGCAATGCTACCATGTTTCTAGCTTAGTTTAGCACACTTCTAGCATGTTTAGCACATTGCTTGCATATATTTTGCACAAACGAAGTTAACACTATTTTGTTAGCAGGTTGTTAGCACGTTTACAACAAGCTTTGCTTGCTTTTTAGCATTAATTCACACAATGCTAATGTTTCTAGCATAATTTAGCACACTTCAAGCATGTTTAGAACATTGCTAGCACATGTCTAGCACAAACACAACGCTATTTTGTTCGCAAGTTCAGAACATGCTTTGCTAGCTTTTAAGCATTATTTTACAGAATGCTAATGTTTCTAGCATAATTTAGCACACTTCTAACACGTTTAACACATTGTTAGCACTTGTCTAGCACAAACACAATTTACACTATTTTGTTAGCAAGTTTAGAACATTCTTTTCTTGCTTTTTATTTTACACCATGCTAACATGTTTTTGCATGCATGTTTTAAGTAAACTCATGTTTAACACGTTGCTAGCATGTGTTTAGTTCAAACACAATTAACACTTTTTTGTTAGCAATTTTAGAACATGATTTGCTTTTTAACATTATTTTACACAATGCTAATGTTTCTAGCATAATTTAGCATATTTTTAGCATGTTCAACAAATTGCAAGCTTAATTTATGCTATTTTGTTAGCAAGTTTACAACACACTTTGCTGGCTTTTAACATAATTTTACACAATGCTAATGTTTCTAGCACAATTTAGCACATTTCTAGCATGTTTTACATTCCTAGCACATGTCTAGCACAAACACAATGCTAATTTGTTAGCAAGTGTAGAACACGCTTGCTTTTTAGCATTATTTTACACGATGCTAATGTTTCGAGTATAATCAATGGAGCAGCTAAGTAAGCTAAGATATCTTCATGGTACTTAAAACCATTTTTGTGCAAACTAAACTGAAACTTAACTGGCTACCCAGCTAATCAGGCCTTATGCTTGATTTACAAAAAAACAAGCATGAAGCTAGATTAGCTGGCTAGTCTGTTAGGTTTCAGTTTAGCTTGCTTGAAAGCTAAACTTGCTAACAAAATAGCATTGTGTTTGTGCTAGACATGTTTTAGCAATTCCGTTACACATGCTATGAGGTGTGCTAAATTATGCTAGAAACATTAGCATTGTGTAAAATAATGGTAAAAAACAAGCAAAACATCTAAACCTGCTAACAAAATAGCGGTAATTGTGTTTGTGCTAGACGTGTGCTAGCAATGTTCAGCAAGCTAGAAGTGTGCTAAATTAGTTAATTAATTTGTTATATTGAAAAACAATTGAGTTGACCTGAATCACAAACATTATAATTATAATAATTTATGAAGCACCAGCCATTTGAAAACACATAAAACTGTGGTGTCAACATTTTAAATTATAGCCTAAGTAGGCTTAAAGGGCCAGATAGGCCTCTCCGGGCATTTTTTGCTATAAATTAGAGGTTTAAATAAAAAAAACAATTGAGGATTTATGCAAAATAATTTTAAAAGTAGCCTATAGTAGCTAAAAAAAATTAGGCTGACTTTTTAAACTTGTATGTAAGGTTTACAATGCAACTCTAATTAGAACCACTTGTTTGGCAAACAAAGCAAGTCTCATTTAATATAGGCTGAATAAAAGACGGAAAATATTACTTTACTAATTGTATCGTACATAATTCATGTACACATTTAATTATTAGCTGCTGATAATACTTAAAAAACTGAATAAATGGGCTATATATTCACACATTTACATAAGTAAATAAACGTTACTATTTTAAAAACCACTCGATGGGTAAGCCTGTCACAATCGATAAAGAATTTTTGTTGTGCAATATATTGACAAAAAATTGTTGCAGTAAGCGACACTATTGTCATTTTGAGAACATTATATGCCAGTGATTATACAACAAAAACATAAATAGCCTCAAACACTTAGGGACAAAAGACTTTTCATTTAGATTTGATGATCTGATGTTAAAACCATACATATCCAATTATATTATATCCTATAAGGTAAATGTCCAATCATAAACATTGACACAGATGAAGTAGAAAGTAAATATCCTTATGAAATGGCTTTAGTAGTTATTTGTGAATTTGTAAATATATATTGAAACACCAAAAAAATATTGAGATCACGTCCAAGTATTGAACGATAAGTCAATGTATTGACAGCAGTCAATGTATACATAGGTAAAAATATCAGTAGATTTTTGCCTCCACAGATTCTGTGTGGGCCTAAAATAACAACATTTTAATTATATTTTGGCATGAAGCTAAAAGTAATATATATATATATATTATATATATATATATATATATATATATATATATATATATATATATATATAATAGGCTAGGGCTGAATAATAAATGATTTGAACATTGATATCGCAATGTGTGTATCTGCAATAGTCACGTCACAGGATTAGATTATTGAATAAAGATTAAAATATAATTTTAATATAATAATTAAATTTTAAAATAATAATATTATTATTTTTTTATTATTTATTCAATGATGACCATGTTATTTTACATTTCATTGTTCAATTTTTATATTTGAATACTGTTAGACTCCCAAGAAAGCTATAAAGCATGTTCGTTTATTTATTTTGGATTGTACTTTATTATAATTTATGTAGATCAGGGGTGCTCAACCCTGTTCCTGGAGATCTACCTTCCTACAAAGTTCAGCTCCAACCCTGAGCAAACGGACCTGAACCAATTAATTAGGACCTGAACAGCACTTGATAATTACAGGCAGGTGTGTTTGATAAGGGTTGCAACTGAAATCTGCAGGAAGGTCGATCTCCAGGAACAGGGTTGAGCACCAGGGGCGGACTGGCCATCTGGCAAACCAGGCACTTTCCCGGTGGGCCGACTTTTTGGGCCGGGCTGATCATCGTCTTATGATCTGATCGGCCCATAAAAGGCTTAGCAGCCTATCGTTTTTTTCTGCCTTATTAATTGACGCTCTTGTGATCTGTGACTATCTGAAAGTAGATGCTTTTTTTCCGAGACAGACAGACCGGGCCGGCCCATGTGACACTCTGCAGCCCATTGGCTCTTTTCGGTGTTGACATTGGGCTGGCCCAATCACAAACTCCAATTTTGGACTCCGTGTGAGCGTGCGTCGTCTGTGTGTATTTGTCAAAATAGTTGAGGGTCAGAGAGAAGAAACGGAAGGGAGGCGCAGAGAAATCGCGGGAAATACACCGGCGTTTCATTTAGCGAGTCTGAAAAGTTCTCCGTTCATTCTAGTTCACGGCTAAAAGCGCAAATCACGTGACCACACACTCTCTGCCAAGACCTCCAGCCAGTAGATCAGCGGGTGAGCATAAACCCCAGGTGAGAGTATAGTGCATGTCAGACAGTTCATCTGCTGGATCTCATCTCACTATAACTGTAGTTGTTAAACGTGATATTCATCTTGTCTCTATCTAACAATTCTTATGTCTTTTGAATCACTTGTTCTCAGTTAACTGTTTTGGCTGAGTGCAAAGATAAGCTAATATATTAATTTATGTAACAACATACACTGATTCTGCACATTGACTGATTGCTTACCTTTATCGTTTAAATTTAATGTACATTATACTGTCATAATGGCCATTATTGATTATTAAAACTGATATTCTGCAAAAGAGACGGGGTAAAGTTCATTCTTTTCAGTGGAAATGAAAGGAGACAGATATATTTAAGCCCTGTTTTGTTATAAATATGCAGAGTGAAGATGATGCTCATATAAATATGCAGCTACACGAGGCTGTTTGGTGTCTGTTAATCATAATATCAAAATGAAACAAATTTGACTTATATTATGTTTTCATTGTTTAGATAGTGAAACAGCAAGCAGGATGAGGTGAATGAGGTTAAAATGTAACACTGTTCCCTTTGAAGATTTACCCATGCATTAGCAGGTAGTTTTTGTTATGTTTATTATTGAGTATAGGCTGAGTGAATAGTGTATTGAATAAGCTAAATTGGCTGTAGTGTATGAGTGTGTGTGAATAAGTGTGTATGGGTGATTTCCAATTATGGGTTGTGGCTGGAAAGGCATCTGCTGCATAAAACATGCTGGAATAGTTGGCAGTTCATTCCACTGTGGCAACCCCTGATAAATAAGGGACTTATGCAAAGAAACACAAATGAATGAATAGTGTATTTTTTTAGAACTCAACAAATATCTGGACAGTATACAGAAATTAAATTGAGATTAAAGTTTGTATTTATTTATTTATTTATTTAATATATATGGCTTTTGTGTTTTATAGAATATGAGTTGATAAAAATATTGGACGTGCATAGATAGATAGCATTTTGATTGAATTTAGTGGGCCGCTCTGGCCCAAAATGCCAGGGCCGATTTTTTGCCCCAGTCCAGCCCTGTTAAGCACCCCTGATGTAGATGCACCACATAGACAATCACTTGATCATCTCAGTTGGTCTAAATTAATGAAATCTTTCTAAATAGATGTAATAATCTTATCGCAACATATATCGTGCAGCTCTAATATTGTTTTCTTAATTCCTTTTCTCCTATTGTAGCTACAGACATACAGTGAAAGCATGCGGTGGTCCAGCAATACAATCCCATCAGCTCGGGAAGACATTGGTATTATTTCAGATGGATTGTCTTTCATTTACTTTTCGTAGTAAACGCGTAGAGTTACTGAACACAGCCCACCAGCTGACGCTCAAACAGCAGGATGAAACATGACCTTTTCCTGAAGCAGAAAGCAGATGCATTGTCTCATTAATGCCACGAGGAGGCGCCTGTGTGTCGACTCTGTGTGTCACGTTGCCTGAAGCATTCGTGGGAAAAACACTCCTTTTCTCCCAAGTAATGAATATATAGAGTCAAATATTACACATTTGCAGTATTCGTCCACTTGTTACAGGTAGACAACATTAAAACCGTGTTATTTAAGACATTTTCTTAGTCACCAAATATGGATTTGCTCTGTGTCGTTAATAGAAGATGTCAATCAGTTCAGCCTGACATCATTCATCATTCTTGATCAGGTGAGTTATCATTAGGGTGTGCCCTTGATAAACAGTGTGTAGTGTCCCTGTGTGTGCAGTGTGTGTGATGCTGGATGTTGACTGAACGCTCCTGGTTCATCCAAAGATTAATCTGCTGCTTGGATGAGATTAAAGTCTGCTGTAAATTCGTCTCATGACACTCAGCACGTCAGTTTCAAATCCTCACAACATCACATCTAGAGATGCTGTGTGTACGTTTTTATTCTCTCCGAGTTTGAAATCTTTGAATAAATGAATGAATGAATGAATGAATGAGGGGTGATACAAATGATGCATGTTTGTGTTGTTCGGCTGAGGCTTTTATGGAAAAGCTAAATACTTCTCAATATACGAGAAAACTAACAAACAATAGCAACACAATTAAAGTGCTATAACACTAAATTGCCCAAAAATTATTTGTAGAGATTTTACGTTTTTTATTTTATTTATTATTTTGTAGCTATTTTTACATGATGGAAAGTCTCAAGAAGAGGTGATTTTAATTGTTAACATTATGACAAAATAAAATTGCACAATTTTAATGATATATATTTTACACGTTAAGATGTTATTTTTTACATTTAATTTCTGTAAAATAATAATAATAATAATAATAATAACATCTTAGCATGTTCAAAATATTACATTAAAAGTGTGCAATTTTATTAATGCACAATAATATTATAAAAACACTAATCTATAAATAATAGGGTTCTTGTGATATTATTTATTTATTTATTTATTTATTTATTTATTTTCTGCCCAGATAAAAAAAGTAAACCTATCCAACAATATAGCTATTTTAGATTATTCACAGTAATTGTATTAAATGCACACTATTTTAAAAACAATGCTTTAATAATATGACAATTGATGCATATTTAAACTTTTTCTGCCATGATAAACTGGAAACTGCCAACATTTGTCAGATTTAAAAAATGCTTAAAATAAATTGTAATTTTATCAATGACCCAATAGGCCTATAGACTACTATTTAAGTAGTTTGAATGTCATGAGCAAACGTCATTTTTGGAGTGTTTGTTCACATCTTTAGAAGCATCTATTTATATTAATGTCCACATATATATATTTTCATTAACAGTGTCATTAAGAAAGGGTTTCTGCAGTTTTCATTCAGTTAAATTTAAGACATTTTAAGACCACAATAAATGAAATAATAGACTTATACAGGGCTAAATGTTATGGATTTTTTAAATAAAAGATTTTTACAAGCCCAAAAAATTATCAAAATTCAACACATTTAATAATGCAGTAATACTAATTTAGTTAATTAATAATTTTCAAATTTATCCATTTATAAACCTTATTACTAGGGCCAGGCGGAACCTGCGGACATTTTTTGCTATTTCTTTAAAAATTTGCTGATTTATGCGGAAGGATTTTGGGAGTATCATAACTAAAACTTTAATAAATGAAATAAAAAATAATACCTTTTTAACTTGTAATGTTTACAATGCAAATCCAATTAGATCCCCTTTATTTGGTAAACAAAGCAAGTCTTATACACAATATATCTACTAAAAGACAGAAAATATTACTTCACAAACTGTATTGTAAATAAATCATATACATATTTTCATATTAGTCAATAATATTACTAAAAATGAATTTAAAAACTGAATAAATATGAATTTACACACATTTACACAACTAAACAAACAGAATCAATGATGGGCTAAAAATCTGCGCAATTCTGCACGTAGATTCCGTGTGGGCTTACTTATAACCCTTACTAAGAATACAACAAAACATAGCTGCCAATTCCTTCAGTCTACAATAATAATTAATTAATTAATTAATTAATTAAAAAAATATATATATAGGTCAGGTCAGTATCCTCAGCAGTAAATAAATGCTATTTTTAAATAAAAAGTTAAAAGTTTTATTGAGTTTAGGATTGTTGGTGATTGTATGAGTGTTAACAGACAGATTGGATAGCTGTACGTAATCAAAGGAAAATTAAGCCAAAGATTTAAGACCTACAACAACACATCAGTAGATTTAAGACTTTTTTTTTTTTTTTTGGACCTTTTAAAGACTTTTTAAGACCCCACAGATACCCTGGAACATTTCTAATTAAACAAATAAACTAACACCCCACCTTCTTACAACAAAGATTAAGAACAAACGTATCACTAAAAATGATTTGTATGCAGCAACATGAAGGAATTAAGTTAACTGAGTAGTTTTTACAAATTTAAGTGAATTGAACTCAATAAATAAATTAAATTGTCCCCCCAAAAAACTAAGAGTTGTTTGGTTTCAGCTCATTTTAAATAAGTAATCTGAACAAACAGCAAAGGCCATTTTTTCAGCGCACTACACTTCAATTCAGGTTAACAATGGAGCATCTTATGAAGAGTTATTCATATTTAATGTATAAAACTTTAGTCATTTTCAAACACTGACTTCATGATACGAGCAACAGAGGAATTAAGGCAGATTAAAGTGTGGCGTGGATTACATTACAGAGCTCCAGCAGGACGTGTGTCATCAGGACTCCACCTCTATAAAGGGAAGAGCGAGCCTCGGAGCAAAGCCTTTAGTGGGTAACCAGTCATTCATACTTTATGAATGAAGGCCATCTTTAAATAACACTGAAGACTACACACACGCACAAAAGAGAGCTCTCTGAAGAAGAAAGTGCTCTCATTCAAGGCAGCGAATGTGTTTGAACTACACATACGGGTGGGTTTTGTTGAACAGGTTTGTTCTGGGTCGCTTTACAGAGCAGCTGTTTTATACATGTCATGTGTTGATCTGAAGCAGTCCCTTCCCCCGCCTCTGCTCACGTTTATTTTCCTCCACTGTCCCACAGAGACTACACTAAAAGGAACGCTCTGCTTTTTTTTGGAAATGGGTTTAATTTAAAGCCCCCTAGAGTTAAACTGCTGAGTTTTACCATTTTTAAAAAATCCATTGAGGCGATATCCAAGTCTAATGGTTGCACTTTTAGCTTAGCTTAGCATAAATCATTGAATCAGGTTAGACCATTAGCATCTATAAAAAATGGTTTAGATTTTTTTTTTTTATTTAAAGTTTGACTCTTTTGTTGTTACGTCATGTATGAAGACCAATGGAAAATGAAAAGTCGTCATTTTCTAGACGGATGTACTCTCATCTAATAGTACTTGTTAATTGCGTTTACATGCTGGACGTGTATGATGTAGCTTGATGTAGAAAAATGTGTTTATTTGTGTTACTTTGTATTTAATGTTTTTATTTAGCTTTTTTGGGGGGGTATTTCATACTGATACCACTCTGCAATAATTCAATCTTGGCACTGCTATGCTGAAAAGAAACTTTAAACCTCCTTCTGGCGTAATAATCAAAACACTGTTGGCCTAAGTTGGTCTTAATACATAATGTAACAACTTAAGGGTCAAGCTTTCAATAGGAAAATGTACTTTTCTATAAGATAAACTTACTTGAAATGTTTGAGTGAGATGCTAATAGTGCAATCTGATTTAATGATATGTTACGGACATAGGTTGGAGAGTGGGACCGGTAAGAATGTCGCGCGACATACATTGTGCACAGGCTTTGAATAACCCTTTTGTAAGACACACTAGGTCTCACACTAGGTCTTGCTCCACCTGCTGTACTTTTGTTTTTCTCTTATCTTGGTGTAGGTTAGATTAGGATTTAGTTACGATTTTCTTTCCAGTAACTGATATATTTTTCTTTTGGATAGTTAGGGTAGACAGAAAAGGCCAACAGAAAAGATTATTATTATTTTTTTTTTCTATTGTTTGGACTCTCCCATGTATCTGTTCAAACATTTTGTGTCCCGTTTGTGTCAGTGATATTCAGTATATTTTTGCCAATATTTATTTTTCTTTATATTTCTAGTTGACATCAGAATTATCTTGAAAAATGTCTAGGCAAATATTATTTACTGTCATCATGGCAAAGATAAAATAAATCAGTTATTAGAAATGAGTTTTAAAACTATTATGTTTAGAAACGTGTCCAAAAAATCTCTCCGTTAAACAAAAATTGGGGAAAAAATAAACAGGGGGGCTAATAATTCTGACTTCAACTGAACATTTTTTGCAATTATGATCACTATTTTTTGTAGATAAAACTCACTTTATTGCATTTAGTTAGTCGTTGTATTTTGTCCTTTACTTGTTGATATTGTGTGTTTGCTTATGTGTTTCACACAAAATGAATGCTACTCTCCTCCCCTTTAACTAAGCATCTTAAAGATTGTAACAACAGTTAAACAAAAAGTGCCCCTGCCAGATGCGGAGATCAGCTGAATTCAACTGTTAAATTCGAGGGGAATTGTCGGTTTCCAAAATAAAAAGTTTATCCTTTTAAAAGTTCACTCGATTATATAAAAGATTTTTGCTCAAACATGTAGAACTATGGATGTCACACATTCTTCGAAACTTGTATGGAAACCAATATGAAAACAAATCTAAAAACAAATTTAATCAGAATAAATGGAAAGCAAGTTTTGATGTTTGAATAAACTTTTTCTTTTAAGACTTGTTCACACCGAGGATAGCAAGCATTAATGGCTGACCACTTTTTTTTTTCTGCCATGTTCCAGAGTTACACCTTAATAATTCTAGTTATGATTTAGTCATGATGAGCTGGATCTCAGATTTTCATATAATTTTTTCATCACGACTAAGATGTGAGAATGTCAGTGCATTCGCGAACAACATTCTTCCCCCCTTACTATGTGAAAACACAATTAATTTGTGTGCCCAATTTGCGTAACGGTTTTCTGTTCTGTTGCATTTTAAGTAGAAACAGCATGCAGTTGAGGCATCATCTTTTTGATTTACATATAATTTAATTCTGACATTTTGAACTGTCAGTGCATCCAAAACAACATACTATGTAGAATAAGATCCAATTTATGTGCAATCCAATTTATGTACTAGTGTGCTACTCTTTCAAGAAGTATTCATAAATGGCCCCAAATATATATATATATATATATCATGGACATCGCACTGTATATTTATACTGCATTAGATGGGACACAACTTATAAAACCCACTAATTTGACCCACAACTGAAGTTTGAACCCAGTGGCGGTTTACTATACAGGTGACACAACTGACACAAGTGTGATGTCAACTTATTTCAAATCATTCTACACATCTGGGACTGAGAGTTAAAATGATCTGCAGTTCTACTATTTAAGAAAGTGTCAGTAAATTTCTGTCGTATAACACTGGTCACTGTTCAGAAATACCAATGAAAAGTGCAGTTTGCTGCATCTTAAGCATCCCAAAATTGTACAGCCTTAAAGAGAAACTAAAATTCTGCCATCATTAACTGCCCTTCACTTGTCACAAACCTGAGTTTTTTCTTCTTCTGAAACACAAAGACATTTCTAAGAAAGTTTTAAACCTGTAAGTATTGACTTCTATAGTACTGGTTTTTCCTTGGAAGTCGGTGGTTACCAGTTTCTAGCTTTCTTCAAAGTACAGCAAGAAATTCTTTGGAAACAATTGAGGGAGAGGACATTTCTATTTTAGTGTGAACTACCCCTTAATGGTAAATTAGTATTTAAACAATTGTTTAATAGAGGAATTTGTCCAGAAAAGTTCAGTGTCAACAAAAGCATACACTTGATCTCCCAGCTCACAACACGTCTAAAGGTTTATCATTATTATGGTTAAAAATACATTTGCCTGTGCAAAATGGAGACTGTACTTCTGTAACTAGAGCGCTTTGTTTTGATAATAATAAAACAGTAGCAGAGTCCCCTGCTCACAACTAATTACTGATAATCGAAACCAATCATTATCCACCGACCTTTAAGAGACTGAAGATTTATAACAGATGACAGAATTGCAGCACAAATAAAAGTGGTTATGCTGTAGTCATACTACAGTTTGGGCAAATTCTGTTTTAAGGAGCTGCAAAAAGGAGCAGGATTAAACAAGAGTAAACATTAAGAAAGCGAGTGATTGGTCCATGTTTTAAATTTCTGTACAGAGAGGTCAGGTTTTGATCTTCGATTGGTCTTCGCAGGTCATAGCTGACCAAGTTTGAACTCTCCAACGCAGAGAACTGTGAAACTTGTAGCACAAGCTTGCGTTTCCGGTCTGACGCATTCACATGCGTATGAATGGAAGTCTATGGGGAGAAAAGTGCAGTGTGACCGCAGCTTTATCGGTTTCTTGGTGTTGAAGCTATGGGCTGCACAATATATAATTTCAGCATTGATATCGGAATGCAATCATTCACAACGTGAACATCAGTCACAATGTAAACATACGCAATGTTGAGGCTGGATTATAGTTAATCATTTGGCAGACAAAAAAAAGTGCTTTTTGAGGCCTATGACTGTATGAGTTTTTTTTTTTAAAGCATTCAGGCCCAGAAGAAATTATGCTGTGTAACTGACCAATTAATAACAATTTAAATGAAACTTTTTGGAAAACAATAAATTGGTGTTTATTTAATTAGCGTCTTATTCTTTATTGCTTTTGATATTTTATGCATATGGACTGCACTACAGATTCATCCCAATCCATCTAAAATTTTAATTTCTTTTCAAATTTTCAACTCATCTAAACTCTCAGAAATGAAGGTACAAAATCTGTCACTGGGGTGGTACCTTTTCAAAAGGTACCACTCCAGTAACAAATTTTGTTCCCTTATTTCTGAGAGTGCAATGAAATTGAATTCATATCACAATATATATTTGCACAATAATAAAAATATCACAATGTTTGATTCATGCAGCCCTACTAGTTACCATTTTTGTTGTGAACAGGACTTTCCCAGCATATTTTAAACCAGTTTGTGATTTACACAATTTAATAAGAGGCAAGTTATAACTTTGCTTTTGCCAAACCTATACTGATGACTCAATAAGCAAGTCTGATAATGACGCTGCCTTGCTGCGAGAAAAAAAGCTATAAGTGGTACCGCATAAAAGCATTAATCACCCTTTGCTGAATAATGTAAAACGTTGACATGTGATTGAGGAGAAAAATTAACTGAAGCAGTTGTTTCTGTGGTGTGTCAAGCACATTAACCAATTTCCACACCTGCCATTTGAAGCCATTTTAATATTTACAGATAGAAATCCTGGAAATCTGAAACACCACAAGCACCTAGAACTACCCATCATCCCCACAAGAACTGCTTTCCTGGAATACAGCAATACCTCATTTCCATAAACGTGTCCCTTTTTAACACTTGAGACAAATTCATTCAAAGCTTTACATCTTTTTGAGAACCAAGCAATTGCTTTGCTCCATTTTAAAGCATTTCATGTTGATTTTCTGTTTCAAATAAAAATAAAACAGCCTGGTTATGTGGTACTTCAACAATAGATGTGCAGACTAGAGACAGATACCTGAACAAATGGAAAGGAGAGGGGGAAAATCTATCAGTAATCCAAGTCATGTGCGTTTTGTTAAATTACAGAGACTGGGACAGCAGTTCTGAGAAGTCATTTTAATTTATTCTGACATGCTAAAAGGGAATAAATTACACTTTTTATAGACTGTCCAGCTGTAATGTACTTAAAGCTGGTTCTGAGGGACAGTTTGGAGGTAAGAAAAACAACGAAAAGAAAAAGCCAAGTTACTGGTGTGCATTTGTCCTGGCTAAAAGCTGAAGAAAACAAAAAGGAAAAAAATCATACTGCTCTTGACTCCAAAACTATATAGAAAGGAAACCCTCCAACATTTTCTTTGCAATGAAAAAAAAAAAAAAAAAAAAGAAAGAAAATCGAGAGGGGAAAAAATGCTACCATACAGCAGCGAAAATTTGTTGCAGAGAGAAAAAGTCCCAGAGATATTTTACAAGAGGATCTGCTTCATCACAGAAAGCAGCAACAAACAAAAAAGAAAAGAAAAAAAAAGAAAAGAAAAAAAGCCCTTTCCCCAAAAATTATCGATTCAATACAGGGAAAGACAACTCTATAAAACTGAAAAAGTATTATTTTTTCTGATAAAAAAAGATATATGCATATAAAATGGTAATGGGAAGGGTGGAGTGAGCACATTTTTTCTCTCGAAAACAAAACATAGAGCCTATCATAGCAATTAATCGTACGAATGGTTACTTTCTCAATCAACATGAACATTTTTCAAAGAGAGAAAAAAACCCAGATCGATGCATACAATTTTCATCTAAGCAATTAACATACAGGTTTAGTTCAGAGTGATGCCTAATTTGTAATGAATATGCTTTAGTGGAGTTTACTCTTTTATTTATTTTATTTTTTTTAGACTTCAGAATACCAAGTACAATATAGTTAATGCAGCGCTCTAAAGAGAAACCTAGTAGTCACTAGAATGTTTTTAATCTTCACATTAGAAGCTCTCTAGCACATATCAGCAGGCAGAATCGTAATTACCTTTTTAGAAAAAAAGAACAAAACCCAATGTTTGCCTTTTTAATTATTTGGATACACTTGGAACAAAACCAAAAGAAAAAGAAAGAACGAAAAACAAACTCAGGTTTAATCTCAGATGTTTCACTTTGTTTGAAGAAAGGAAGAAGAATAAAAAAATTAAAGGATGAAAATGTGTCTCGGATGTCTCCATTCTGAAGAGTGTCTGGGTTCGTGCCACACTCTGTGACGATGACAAAGGGGAAAAGGGGGCCAAAACTGCTCTGATGGGCAACCAAGAATTCAGGAAGGACCCCAAACAGATTTCCTGATGGAGAAAACTCGGGAAAAACATTGGCATGTGCGCAATTACATCCCCATTTTCTACAGTTTTCCGTTTCAAAGAAGGAGGGGGCGAAAAGTCTTAAGGGACAGGACAATAGAAAAGGCTACAGCTTCCAACTCCAAACCAAGCCTGCTTCTGTGTGTGGATATAGTATATACATACCAATATATAGATATATGCGGAGCATCTTATCTATATATACCAATTACATATATAGTATATGGAACGAAAGTTCTTTAACAGGAAAAAGGTTGCCCACAGTGCCTGGCAGGTTCTGGTGAATTTGATCCTAGATGCCGGGGTGTGATTGGAAGGCAAATCCTGCTACGACCACTCTGCTCTGCTTCATTACATTGTCTTAATGCTTAGAAACCTGCAAGACAGGGAAACAGATAGATAGAGAGGAGAGGGTTAAGAGTTAGCGGCACAGAGTGAATGGGGTTGAGCTACTGTAATCAATGCGGCCAACCCAGTCAAAGCATTATTCAGTCCTGGAAGAGAGAAAGTGCAAAGTCATCAGTCCTTCTCTGCAGTGAAGTCTTGCTGCAGAGAACCTCAGAAAAACATTTATGTGGTCAAACTAATGGAATCAAACTCTTTCAATACAAGAGTCCAGACTTGCCATTTACCTGTGAATGACTGCATAATTGTAGTGATAAGAATAGTAGCAACTAAGACGTTTGCTAACAAAAACATGGATGTGTTGCTCATTCATACACTACTATAGTGGACTGAAACCTAACCAAGTCAGCTGCTGCACACAGTTAAATAAAACCAGCTCAGAGCAAAGCAGCTGTCCTATCAAGAAGACTTCACGCAAGGAGGGGGGCCTGACAATATTCCCTAAAACAGAACATCGATGATGCTACTAGCCATAAAAAGCAACACTATCTATGTAATAGGAGTCGATTTCAAGAACACTGTATTTAACTGGAGAGCTTTTAAATAATTTTAACATTGCTTTCTAAGGTTGGGACTCAATTAAAACTTTAGTCCAATGAAAGAAAACAAATAATTCATTTTTTTCATTAACCGAAATATGCAATGGCTTAAACAAAGCCACTTATTTAAATAAATGTACGTCAAGCACGCAAATCTGACAGTATTTGTATTGCACAGTAGACTTGCTTTAATGCATTTTAGGCCTGTCCTTATAAATGTTTTTATTGACTGCCTCTATATACGCTCTTTAAGTCGTGACTTATGAAATACTGTTTCCAGGTCTAAGCTGCTAATCATTTGAACTGAGAAAATATTAGTTTATGACCAATTTTAGTCATGTCACATTAAAGTGAATATTATATAAAATCATGGTGTACACAACAGTCTCTGGTCTAGATTTTGGTGCATCACAGACACCAATATTTTAACAGTTTGTAAAAAATTAATCACTTTCTAGCCATCTGATATTAGACATTGATACAAATTTTGATCATGATTTTTAAAAAGTACTACATCTCTTTGTTGACGTTTATTATTACCATTTGTTAAGTCTCCCTGTACAGTTTGATAGAGCGCTTGTACCCGGAAGCCGCATCTAGGCATGGGACAATGAGCGGTTTTAAGGTTTACCACAGTTTGAAAGTCAAGGTATTAAAACAGCAGAAAAGTTTGTTATACCTTTTCTAAGATAAAATTTGATGATTGTAATTAAGTGTTTTTTTATATTGTAAGGAAATCAGTGTTTTTGAAGTTAATAAAGATCACAGAAGTCAATGATTTTTTTAAGTTATGCAGCCTGACATTGTTTACAGTTCAAAATATTATAAATGTTTGCTAAAAATGTAATATATTGTGTTAAATGAGTAAAAAGTTGTTTTTACTAAGACATTTAAATGTTTTACAGCAGTAAACAATACGGTGATGTTTTTATTCACGGTTTTCATACCGTCAGAAACTGGTAACGGCCCATGCCTAGTGACGTCACACTAAACTAGCAGACATTTAATTTTTTTCAAAAATTTTCACTCCTTGTTTTGAATACTGTTGTTAAATTAAAATAACTTTGTGTCAAGTGTAAACCAAATCATATTACAATGTTCTTAAAGAGTTATTTCAGGTAATAAGCATTTTACATTGTTTTGAATTGAATAAACTGTGACCTATACACCAACACGACTCATCTGTATCTGGACCACAGACAAAAACTTTAGTAATAAAAAAATAAGTGCAATATTCAATTTGATTTGAAGCTTTTACACAATTATTTTGTCAAAGCAGCTTTACAATGGGACAGTTGAACATTACATCATCCCTAATTAAAAATTTTATTTTCACAAAAGTTAGTTGAAAGCACTTGACTTAAATTTAATATGCTTTCAATGTATATAAAAGCACTTGTGTCATTTAAATTTGTGTACGCCTCATGTAAGATCTAAATATTTACCATGATATTTTGACAAATATCTGTTATGTTCCATGCAAGAAAGTCAGTGATACAGATTTTTAACGCTATGAAAGCTTTTATATTAAGGGTGGCTGAAAAATTGCCTGTGAAAAACCGAACACGGCAAGTCATTTCAAAACGTGTACATACACAACACCAAACCCAGCAGTCTGACAAACCTCTGACGCATGTAGTAATGTTTCCGGCACTCAACTGTGGTCTGCCTCTAAAAATCAATGAGCTTCTGCCTCAGGCAACCAGCCCATTATCAAACAGCGCTAAACAAACGGATTCAGTTCAAAAAGAGTCATTTTTAGAAACGTACTGCTAGATGACTGCTAATACGATATAAATTCTTAAAATCCAAAAGCCAAGCCATCGCCCATGTCACTGCTTCTGTCATTTATAACTAATCCACAATGGAAAGACGATCCAAACCGGTTGCCAAGTAACCTGATTGTTAGCTTCGAGCTGCTACTACTTGCAGAGTACAGTTACCTCAGCCTTGACATTTCTATGGACGCTAATGAAACATTTGAGGGAGTGAAAAATGACGAGTTGAAGAGAGGAAGAAAATTAAATGCTTGACAAGTCTGCATTCATGGAGCGTGAGCAAGTATGCTGACGCAGCACTCTCAGGACAAATCCCACAATAATACGGCACCACAAGCTCCAGCTCTATGTTGTTGCAGAACTAACAAAGTGGTGCTGGTAACCAAGAAACCAACAATCCCTAGCAAATAAAGTTCTTTCAAGCTCAAACACACACCACTTAAATTCTCTGCTCTGGCTGTTAAGCTAAGAATGGCTCTTAAAGGGACAGTACTCCACTTCTAAGCTTCTGCACATTTTAACAGATTGAGTTATTGCAACCTAAATAATACAATCATATATCTATTTTTCTTTTAAGCTTGGCACGTGGTGCATCCCGGCTTTTGAAGGGGGATGGGGTGCAATCAAACTAAAACAGCGTGCACAAAGGATTAGGCCAATGCCACCTCATCAGCAAATGCTATTCTTAGTTCAGCCACTTTTAACAGCAGTTGTTCCCTGCCTTAAATCAGGACGAACCTTCAGTGTAAAACAGTCTTCCTGCTTTTCTCCAAGCGTTTATGAACAAAGAGCATGACGTGAGCCACGGGATTGAAAAAAAAGAGGACTCTAAAAGCTATGTGTAACGTCACAGAGGAAACAGATCACAAAGCTCTGCTGGGAAAAAGCTGCCAGCGTGGGTTAACGGCGCACTGTCTCTATATTAAAACCACCATACAAGGCCATCTAGGCTTTAAAGGGGAATGCAAAAAGGAATCAACTACCTTGTTCACTTGCTTTTTAATCTTCATTTCCTACTCCAAAAAATAAACAAGTAATTTAATTCCAAATTTATAAAAAATTTGACTATTAGCCTCAGCTAAAATAAAGTAAACAATCATTTAAATGTGTATTGAGTGAAACTAAAATGCTTCTAATATGGGTAAACAGAAAAAAAGCTGCAAAATAATATGCATAAAACGTATAGATTGTGCCATTCACTATCAATAAGTTTTATGATGAGCATCAAGCCGAAACTAATGTTGAAAGAAAGTGAAACTATGGTGTGGTGAAAAAAAAACAAATACTCAAATCTAAATGTGCCCACGCTTATGCATGTTTTGCCTGCTTGACGAATGTACGATGTTTGGGAATTTATGTAATGTTTTTGGTCATGAAAACATGATTTAATGTAGTCCAGAAAAAGGTAGATTAGAGGAAGATATACTTAAACCTAACTGCAATATGCATCCATTGCAAAACAACTTAACTACGTTTTAGTTTAGCTTCCTTGTTTTCTGAGGTCAAACTGCCACATTTATTGTTCAGTCAAGTTTTAGTTGACTAAATGTCAGAGAATTGTATTTTCGTTTTAGAAAAAAGTTAAACTGATAGATACAATTATTTTGCTTATTAATGCCCATCACAATCAATGATTATAATTGTTTAAATTTGAGAAACTTCAGCATTAAGGCACTCACATTAGCAGAAAGAGAGTTTACCATTTGTTTCGGTTTATCCTTTTATGATTGATTATATTATCATAAATCTAAACTCTAAAGTGAGAAAATTGGGGAAGAAAAAAACTCATGCTTACTCCAAAAGCTAAAAAAAAATTATTTGAAAAAATAATTATGCATTACATTCTCAGAATCGTTTTACTACAAATCACCAACAATTGTCAAGATCTAAATTCAGAAAAAGTCAATAATATTCTTTGTTTTCAATACTGAATTAACACTACCCAAAAAAAATAACAATATACTTTTGCAGATCTGCATTATCCAAGACAGGGGCTCCCAAACTTTTCAGCCTGCGACCCCTAAAATAACAATGCCAGTGACTTGCAAACCCCAAATTCTTCTTTGGTAGTTGTAAATATGCAAACGTTGCTCATACAACAATAAGCCTATATAAATGCGAGCATATTGACAACATACAGGAAAAAAAAGTGCAACAGTCTAACTACCATATCATTTTTACAGTCATTTATTAATTCGTTTATTTTAATATTAACCTCAACTAAAGGGACTGGTGGACAATGCTTTCAGCACAAGTCTATTCTTGGTTTAATTTTGGAGATTGCCTCTCAAAAGATCATTCTCAATGTTAAGTTTTGGCCTGTATTTATTTTTAATGTATTTGATTTACATAAATGTGTCAGAAGGTTTAACCTGGGGCTAAAACAAAACAAAAAAAATATCTGATGCAGCTGATGATATTGCGCTGTTGTTAATCTAACGTAAACACACTGATCCTATAAAAACAATTTAAAGACTGTTGGCTTTAATATAAATGTTGTTTTTATTATTAAAAACTACTATTTTTATATTCTGTGGGTAATGGTTACAATATTACAATTCTCATGCTGCGTTCACACCAGACGCGGAAAGCATCAGGCGCGAGTGATTTACATGTTAAGTAAAAGCAACGGCGTGGATAAACATCCTGCAGCGCATAACGTGCAAATGAGGCAGCGCGAATGACACAATTCGCACCGGTTAAGTGGCGCAAGTTGAGCATTTTGCACGATTGACATGCCAATCCCTCAAGTTGCTGGTGTCCTGGGGGGTAATCTTCCTGCCGACACAGGACAACAGTTGATCAAACTGGGCTCGGCTCAGACAGAAGCACTGCTGAAAGCTTTCATCACCCAGGTAAACTTTCTGAAGGAGTTGATGAACCCACAGAGCTGGGTGCCCCTCTGAATAGATATAGTGTACTTAAGACATGACTCCAAGCGATTCGACTGTGTTTTTCAGGCTCCATAAAGCACAAACACAGCAATTCTCTCTATAAAATCCAATGTTAGCCATTTAGCAACAAAGCAAGAGTCACCGGGCAGACGGAAGCCCTCCCATTACACAAATCCGAATCTATTGTGAAGTGAATTTGACGCGCAAATAAAGGAAGTAAACTCAAAATGTTCACGCGTCTATTTACACAGCATATTAGTTTAATGAAGTTACTTTTTAACTTTTTTTCAAATCACCAAGCGACCCCCTGTCATTGTCCCGCGAAGTCACTTTAGGAATCACTGATCTAACAGACATCAACATCAGTTCTGAAACTGTGAATTGGAACTAAATGCTACTTTACAAAATACAGCTTCTAGGTAGAAGAATGTCAATGTAAAGTCTAAGGGATGTAAATTATTAACATTGAGAAACACTCAAACGCATATCAACCATTGCTTAAGTCTAACTTTAACAGGGCACTAAAGGACACATCAGTGGAAGAGAAGTGACAGGGGCTTTTCCACTTAACTGTGCCCTTCTACGTGTCAAGCCTACTCTGCATTAAACACACAACAGCTTTAGACTACATTAAAGCCTTCACCATTGGACCAGGACTACTTATCACTAATGTAGTGGAAAACAGACTCTATGCGCTTATTAACATCCTTATTAATTGCTAAAAGTTTTGCCTCTGAAATAGTCAAACGCATAACAAAACACTTCACTGAATCCAAGCCAAATACCTACAACGTTCTGTAGAATGTAGAGAACCCGAATCACAAAAACATTACCTTCGAGTCATCATCACATTACATGAACATTCAAAAGCTTCGACATAATAGCATATTACAGTCCCCTTAACACCAAGCATACAGAATAGTACAGTAAGAATCAGTGCAGAGATGTGAAAATGGCATGATCAGAGTTAGTCTGTGGTTAGAAAAAAAATAAATCACTCCCACGTATCCATTTTTGTACAGAAGAGACCATTATAATCAAGACTAACAAGTGTTAGATCCAGGAACAATGATTGGGAGAAATTTGTCAAATAGAGCATCCCATTGGAAAGGGGTTAATTCAAGGGATGGTTATCTGACATCGACAGAAAAAGATTATGAAGCCAACCCTTCGTCCCAGAGAAGAATAGACATTTTTGGTTCAAAGTTAGTAGTCAAATTTCCCAAGGACGTCTTTGCTTTTGCAAAACATACCAATTGATTTTTTTTTAGCATTTCTTTTATTGTATATATATTTTTTTAGTTGGGGTGCATCCTTGAACTAACACCGTTTCTTTACTATTCATGAATCTTTTGGGGAGCAAATGTTCCAAATCAACTTTTTTTTTATTTTTTACAAACATAAGCAATTGGTGTCTCTGTCTTTTTTTTTTTTTGCACTCAAAACGTCGCTTGGCTGTTTGCTACTAACCTTTCATGTTACTCTTGGGTTTGTCAGTTTGCTTGCCTGTGGGGGTTTGTGCCTGTTGCCCCTGTCCCCCTGAGGAGGCCGCTTGCTGTGCTGCTTTCTGCTTCAGCATGGTCCAGTCAAATGTGTAGTCATACTGGTGGTTCAGAGTCCTGGAGAAGATCAAGCAGGAGTGAGTACACCCATAGAAATTGAATAATTAAGAGACTTCACAATTACAGAAATAAAGAAGTAAAAGCAGAGGTAATTTTTTGACTATGTTTTGCCATTATTTATATCAAACTATATTCTTTAAAATTGCATGGCACTATTGGACACCTTGACAATGACAATGATAATAACACAAGATGAATTTGTATCTTGACAAACACGATTTCAGTCTTGGGCAGTAAAATAAGGGAAACCATTGAGACACTGATTAAACTTTCACCTTGTTTTAGAATGCTGTTTTAAGCATGAGGTACTAGAAGTCACAAATTGCACAGTGCAATGCATAGGCCCCTAAAGAACTTGTGTGTTTGCCCATATACATAGTGAATACAGCTTGAAATGTGCTGTTATTTACTGTTAATAATAGCTCTCTTGCATTGCAATTTATAAATGCATCACATTTTAAAAATGAATGTCCACATATTAGATAAGACAAATTATAGTTAGTCATTTTATATTATTAAAAAAACACTTGTAAGGAGTAAAACAAGTTGTTTTACAAAAGACTCTTTTCACATTTCAGGTTTCTCACTAGCGCAAGGTGTCATAAGTAGGTAAACTAAGAGAGCAGTGCATGGGAGAATACAACAAATAACACTTTTTTTTTCAATCTTATTTGCTCAAATAATTTAAAAAAAATCCACGATGAACTTATAAATATCATCAGAAAAAGGAAAAAAGAAATTGTGTGAGACTGCTGACGACAGCCAGAGGAGGGAATAACATCAAATTTACTGTCCAGTCCTATAGACGCCACATTACAAATGCCTTAAAAAAGCAGTAATTCATTATTTGTTATTTGAAGCAAGGAATATATCCTACACACATAAATACATTTGAACGTTAATGCGTTTAAAATGAAAAAATAAAAAATATTTGAAACTTTCAAGGATTTAAGGTGCTGATAATAGTTAAACGCGTCATAACATGCTTGTGAAAAGGGTCCATAATTGTCTTTAAGTTCTTAGTGCAAAGAATATGATACGAAATAGCAATTCATGTCGATACATGCAACTTGTTTTTAACTTTAAGCAGAATGTTTTTTTCAAGACGTTAAATTTTTTTAGAACTACAATAAAAAGCACTTCAATATAAAATAGAAATACAAACCAAATAAAACCTGCGATATCATCCAGCCCTACTTATGGATTTCCTTTCCTGTCAAACTGACCTTAGCCTTTACTGATAAAGATGTGGAAACTTTTATCTTGAGTGTGTTATGTCTGTTTTTGGCCCAGCTGGGAGTGTTGAAATAAGAGAAAACTGAAGAGCACCTGAAAAGAATGCGGAAAAGCTGACGCAGGTACATGTAGTCAGGCGCCTCTTCAAACCGCAACCCACGACAGTAGTTCAGGTACATGGCAAACTCTGCTGGGAAACCCTGTAGAAAGAGCCAAACCCATGTTACAAAAGCGCAATTTACAAAACTGCCAGAGTTAACACGCTGTCAGACATCATGAAGTATCATGAAGGCCTAAAACAGGATAGATATGAGCGTAAGGAACAGATTGCATTTAAATAAAAGAATGAACATAAAGGTTAATCTTCATAATTTTCACTGTCACATAAAATAATAAAAGTTATTATACACCAGAACTACACAAATGTCTAAAAACTACCTAAATGATTACCAAGCATCATGGTAAAGTTGGCCTTGTTACCTGAGCTAAATGTTTTTGAGAACTCGTTTACATACTAATGAAACTTCATCACAACGTTCAAATAGAAGATTGAGCAGAGATTTTTAGCATGTATGAAAAGCCTTGCTGTGAGGATAAAGAATATCACATACCTTACACAACACCTCAACAGGGGTCGACATCTTTTTCTCACTAATCTTCTCATATTTCTGTTTCTTTGTGGCAGCCTGGGGGCAAAAAATGAAATTGTTGCACTCTGTGATCTGGTACTGACTGTTCATCAGTGTGCAATCCCACAGTGCTGGGGGACATAAATAACCCAGCTGAAAGAAGATTTACAGCACTTTTTCAGGGACCACCTGTTGGCCTGTTTCATGCTGCCTAGCAATTTTTAGTCCATTCATTTTTGGAGATTTCACAAAACCGTAGAAAAAAAAAAAAGAAATTTAATTAATAAAAAAAATAATAATTTAAATGTATGACCTACATTTAAACCATTTCAATTAGAAAATACCTTTTAAAAAGAAAAAAAAGAGGGGAAAAAATAGACGTCTTAAGTCATGCTGTGTGTTCCTATTTAAAATGATGTAGCTATATTAATAATAATGCTTGATCAGCTCTGTGCTTACCTTCAGTCCCTGCCAAGGCAGGCTGGTTCTGTTGAAGTACATCAGGACATATCCTAGCGACTCCATGTCATCTCGACGACTGTTAAAGTTAGATTAAAAAAATCAGATTTAGAGGGTTTTTAAGTATAACTGTGACCAACAAATGAAAAAAAAAACTTAACCCTTATGCTGCGTTCACACCAGACGCGGAACGCGCACCAAGCACGAGTGATTTACATGTTAAGTCAATGCAAACGCGTGAATAGACACCCTGCGGCGCGATACGCACGAATTGAGCGTTTTGCCCGTTTGACGCGCTTAATGCGCGTTTCGCATGAATCCCTCGCGTTCGAAAATCTGAACTTCAGCATACATTTGCGCCGCGTTACCCAATCAGGAGCTTGCTCTTGTGGGGGCGTGATTGTGACGTATCGCCTGTTGTCGGTGTCCCATGGGAAATCCCCCAGCAGACACCGACAAGAAGTTCATCAAACTGGGCTGGGCTCAGTCAGAAGCACCGCTGAAAACCTCCATCAGCCAGGTTCAGTTTCTGGAGGAGTCTATGAGCTTAAAGAGCTGGATGCACCTCTGAATGGATGTAGTGGACTCAAACACGGCTCTAAACGTATCGACGCCGTTTATCATCCTTCATAAAGCACATAAACACTGTTATTTTCTTCATAAAATCAATGTTAGCCCTTTAGCTATGAAGCTAGAGTCACAGGGCAGATAGAAGACGCGAATCTGCGTCTGTTCTGAAGTGAATTTGACACGCGAACGAAGCGGGGTTTGACGTGCGAATGAAGTGAGTAAACTTAAATGTTCATGAGGCTATTTACGCGCGAATAGCGCGATTTATCCGCACGTTTCGCGTCTGGTGTGAACACAGCATTATACCAAGGATGTAAAATTAGTATGTGTATAATGCAGGCGGGAGAAGCATGAGCAATTTGATCCTCAAATTAACTTGGTAATCAATGACATGCTACATTTCAGCAAAGGTCAAGAAATAACATTTCAGATCTCAAGCATGTCACAACCACAAATTAATGGTGCTGTTTGTTATTGCAGAAGACCTCAGAGTTAAGTACTAGGAGCAACTTTCAAGTAACTAATAATTTTATCTTTAGAATTTTACAGATGTATACAGCAAGCATGCGTAAAACTGATACGTTTTTTGTTTTTTTTTATCTGCAAACTACAAAAGGTTTTCACTAGCATATTTGGTAACAAAGCTGTTTTCAACGTTGATAGGACTAAGAAATATGAATATCAAATCAGCATTTCAACATTTCCCAAAAGATTGTACATGGCATTGAAGACTACAGCAATTGCTGAAGAAATAAATTAGATTATATATAAAAGAAACCACTATCTTAAGTAAATTTTACAATATTTTGATTGTTAAAAGAAAGCTTTTGCAGGTATTAACTTCCTAAAAATAAATTACAGATTTAATATGAGAATAACTTGATTTACAAATAGTCATACAGATTTACATCATATAAAGCATGTTTTCAGGAGCACTCACCTCTGCTCGATGCCCAAGTGTGCGTTGATGCTGGCATAGCGAGCTGTGCCTGTGAGGTTTTTGTCTTCTCTGTAGGGTATGTGCTGTCGTGTCCTGTTGTCTCTGTATTTCTTGGCCAGACCAAAATCGATGAGGAACAACTATATAAACAAAGCACAAACACTGATGTTTCATTTTTAAAACTCAATGCAAACAAGAAAAAATTTAAATCATTTTCTTCCAACTTCTTTCTGTGTGCTGGCTGACCTTTTACCTGGAGCTCAGAATAAAAACATGAAATCCAGGGAGTGTAATCAATGAAGCAATAAGGCCAGAGTCTACAACGCAAATGAAGCTTACTGGAAAATGAAACGCCCTTTATCCAAGCAGCCATATAATAAGAGTCAGCTCTAAGAGGCGTTCATTGACTGAAATATTATTTTCATTAGTGGAAAGCCAGTCAGATCCTGTGTCCCACACACACCTAGAGGCCGCAGTCCTATCGAGATCACCTCACACAACCAGTTTTTCACTGAGGCAGCAGCCATATTGTAAAGCATCCACTGAGCCATGCCACCGTTTGCTTGGCTCAACCAGGGATTTGAAACACATTTCCTCTAGTCAGGGGAATTAGTTATACCAACCATACAATTCCAATTAGAACTTGCTACTGGAGGTCATCAGCATGAAAAAGTTAATAGAAATGCACATACATTTAGTTAATCTTTGGCAAAAATTGTAAATCCAATACCCCCTGACAGTGAAACTGAAGCAATGCACACAAATAAGCTCCTTCAACCAACGGGAAACTATTAAGATTCAAAACTCTATGTGAAAATAAAGAGGAAGAATTCAATAAGAAGTGATTTTCCGGCTAAACTGATTTAAACATTTTCAAATTATGTAAGAGCCGTTCTCCTCGAAAATAGCCCAAGGTACAAGTACTTGGCCATCAACTGTGAAAACCCACGCAAACATTGAATATTATACTATTTTAACTGACTGTCAGTGCTTTGAAGAGGATTGCAAATTGATGTGATGCCCAAAGACAAACTCTGAATTTAAGAGCTGATTATAAAACATCATACCTGGTTTTAGCTGAATATTTTAATAAAGAGGAGCACATATCTCAGGACAACATCATGTGCATCAATTTAAAAGGTCAGCCCCATCAATACCAGGCCACGATTTTTATGTGGCAAGTTTTGCAATTAGTTCCAGGCATTCTAACAGCATTATTCCAATGTTAAAAGGCTGGTTCAGGAAAAACTGTGCTATTAAGCGCTGCAGACGAACTGAAAAGAAGTATTCTGCAACAAGATCACAACAAGAACAAGCACCCAATGCAGTGAAACAAGGCCAATCAAATTACTCCATCATAAACTGCTTGATTTTAAAAATCAGAATAGGAGCACGGGGTATTTTCAAACTAATTAAACTCTACAAAACTAAGCAAGTGTTATGATAGAGAATAATTTGAGATTTGACTGAGAACTTCATGTTTCATCCTGAAGCAACAAGTCCTTCACCCCTCATGTACAGAGATCCCTTCAATCTGGATTAGGAGTTAATCTCAAATTCTGTTTAGCATGTGTGTCTGGTTTAATGCCAACAATCGCAAATGGTTATTGTTGAAAAATCACATTCAAATGGGAAAAGGAACTCCAAAAAGAAAAAAAAAATGAATAAAAAAATAAAATAAAAATTTTGGGCGATTAGGAGGTGGTTGAGGTTTCAGACCTGGTTTAATCCTGA
Source organism: Danio rerio (assembly GCF_052040795.2). Lineage (NCBI taxonomy): Eukaryota > Metazoa > Chordata > Actinopteri > Cypriniformes > Danionidae > Danio > Danio rerio. Next base: position 43,038,829 of record NC_141034.1, read on the forward strand.
GAAAGATGGGTCCTGAGAAGAACTAACAGCCAAGCTTCTTTTCCTCTTCCCCACTGGAGATTCTAAACACTGAACAGACAATAGAGGGTGCAGTGCATCAAACAGTATTGCTGACAACCGCACACGGCCAGCGCAGACAGGCAACACCAAGGCTCAGAAAAAGAACGCGAGGAGGAGCAGAGGGAGGGGAAGTGAAAGCCTAAGGCAATCCTTCATCCACCAGCAAGCGTCCTAGCTCAAACTAAGAGGAGGCTCTGCTAATGGCAGACGTCTTCCCATAAGCCCAGGTACAGACACTAGCTTAAAGTTGTTGTGTTGTTGTTGTTTTTTTTTTTTCAGAGCATACATTACAGGGCCCGCTTGCCTCTTCGGTTCTCGAGCCACTGAGGCAAACTGTACATGGCACCTCTGGCCGCCCAACCCAGTGTTTTTTTACCTTGAATAAACCAATTATTCCCAAGCCTGATTCTCTTTTTTGACTTTGCCAAGGCTTTATCAAAAACAATAGGAAGCATTTAACACTAGCTGTGCCATATGTTAATTAACAGCCAAGACAGCTTTAGCATGAGGCCAACAAGACAAATGGCACAACTAGGGTTAAAAAAAAGCAAACTCTAAAGGCCATTCACTACAATGGGCACTTGTTTTAAAAATAGGCATGAGAAGCTTTGAGAACAAATGCAACCAACCAAAACTTAGCCCCACCCCATTAAACTCCTGTGAAAGATAAATATTGAATTTCATGTTTGACAGATCATTAGACCACCTACAGTAAGGAAGAGGCTAGAATACTTTGGCATGTGAAGAGGCCAAATCAGGTAGGTTGAAGCTCTGAAGAAAAAAGAAGAAAAAATAAAAGCGTGCAGTTTAGGAGATGCATGACTTAACCTGCATGTTATTGCAAAAAAAAACAGTTTTAGTTTAGTTACAGAAGACAAGATGGGACAGCTACGGTGGAGGTGACATTGGAAATTTCAAAGGAGCAGCCCAGGGTAAAGCAACAAAACAAGCCATTAGTTTACAATGGTGCCGAGCTGAGTACGGTTATCCACAATGTGACCGGAGAGTGGGGGAACTGTGTGAGGAAACGATCTATATATTTGAATTGGAGCATTCTAGTCAATCTGGGAAAATATCACTGCTTGAAACCAATTCACTCTTAAACACTTCCATTTTTAGACTTGTCTTGTGTGGAACTGATGTCACCAGCTGGTCTGCACCATTCTTGGTCAAGACGTCTCCACATGCTTTACTATTTCTCCAAGTTGAGAATGTTACTCTTACAAAATTGTTTTACTGGGGCCAGGATCAAGAGTGGTAATGATCGCATGAAAGATGTAAGCAGAGAGCAGTGGATAATGCGAGCGGATAGGTCTTTTGATTCCTCACTAAAGCAGTAACTAAATCAGATCTTTCCATCAACTGAATTCACTGCAATTGTTTTTTTCCAGGGTGGATTTTGACAGCTACACATCCAAAAGCAGAGCGTGTGCAACCAGTGTTTTAGTGAAAAGGGTGACAATTTCATGTGTATGTATCAAAATAAAAGCTTGAGGCTGGCATTCACACAGACACACAATGGTAAACATTTATTCTAAACAGCACTGCCAAAAATGGTAATACAGGCTTCACTGAAGTACCAAAAAGTACCAGAATTTATAAATGGAAACTGGTCTGAACTGTTAGACGACCATCAGAGCTTGTACTGGTAGGTCATTGTTTTATTTTGCACATGAAGCTTTAACTTTGCCAAATGTTGCCTGTCTGCAAGGGCTCAAAATTATGAGTTATCGGAAACAAAATACAAATCAGGCAACTTCTGTACATTTGAATAGAGAAATAAAACAGTGCAAAGCACTTCAAAAGCTCTCAGTCGGAGGGAGAAAAATAAAAAATAAAATAATAAAACAACCACAAGTCACATATCATGCACAAGTTCCATTTGAGGAGTGAAAGACATACAATCCATGTGCACAGATGTCCACAGCCCAACCGTCAGGTAATTCTCAAACCATCAATAAGTTAAGCTGTAAACACTGTGTTTAAGGACTCACTGCGGTATTACGTTTTCTGGCCCTATGATTTCCCACCAAATAATCTTTGTACATCCCAGCCATCCCGAATCAGCAGAGCAACAACATAACTAACACAGGCTCCCAAGCCAGTATACGTCCATAAGTGTCTCAATGTAACAGGAAACCTTAGCGATCTGCAGTTTTATTTGCAGTCAATCCTCCATGTCACTTTGAAATCAATCATTTTAAAACTAAATAAGGAAACGATGAAAGTTTACCTTATTACAGTGACGGCCAATACCCATTAAAAAGTTGTCTGGCTTGATATCTCTGTGGATGAAGTTTTTTGTGTGCACATACTCGATTCTGCTGATCATCTGTTAAAGCAAAACATGCAGATTAACATTATGCCATAGAGCAGGGGTCAATCTCGTTCCAGGAGGTCTGGTGCCCTGCAGGGTTTAGCTCCAACTTGCCTCAACAGACCTGCCTGGGTGTTTCAAATATACCTAGTAAGACTTTGATTAGCTTGTTCAGGTCTGTTTGATCAGGGCTGGAGCTAAAATCTGCAGGACACCAGATCTCCAGGAACAAGTTTTGTGATCCCTGCCATAGAGCAATTTATTCGAAAAGGAAGAGTTAACCAATCATTACCTGATCTGCAAGCATTAGGACAGTTTTCATTGTGAATCTGCGGGAACAGAAGTTAAAGAGATCTTCCAGACTTGGGCCGAGCAGGTCCATGACTAGGACATTATAGTCCTTTTCTTGGCCATACCACCTGAAAAACATCATAACATACAGATGATTAAACATAGTAATTACTGCAAAACAACTACAAAATGCTGTGCTTTTCTCAAAAAGAGCTGATCCTTCATACTAATTCAGTGACGCATAACATATTGCTTATCTATACAAGACGAAATTATAACAAGGAAATTACAATTAAATGAAAACACTTAAATATGAACAAAGCTGACTAAGTTGTAATGTTACAAAGCAGCATAAATCTTATCAGCAAGGGAAGTGTCTGAGTTACATGGCACACCCTTTAGACAATGGCATCCAATATATCCAGCTGGGTGACATGACTCAGAGTAGAGTCCACAGTAGCAACTAGGCCAATAAAGTCTTTAACAAACCACTTTAAACCAAAAGCACCACTCAACAACTTTGCTCCACCATGAACAGCCCAGAACAAAAGAAAAAAGTAGCGTACTTAAATTATTTATAGCCAAATCCTGCATCAAATCAGTTAGGGGGTTCTTACGAATATCAGCACAAGTTTGACAATCAGAACTCAAACAAAATTGAGCAGGTGGAGGTTCAAAAGAGTCATGCATTTAGTGAACACACTGCCACAGCAGTCTCTAAGCAACCATCCTGCTAGTGAGTCTCCCAAACAAAGAGGTATTGTGGAGACACAAGGTGCAGCAGCAGACTAGTGTTCATTCGGCCGTCTGTGCCAGAGAGCCAACATCTAGCATTTCATAATGACAATGCAAAATGTACTTTGAACCACAAGCCGACTCCTAATTCTTGCTTGTTTATATGTCAGAAGTAATGGCATTCATGCTAGCTGCTGTTATGAACACAGTGAAAAGTTTTTTTTTTTATTCCAGTTTATTATCAGTGTTGCTCGTGTGTACAAAATTATACACGTTCACATACCTCTATGACTACAACAATGTAATATGCATTAAATTTAACCTAATAAAAGCTCACGTTTCATAAGCATGCTGTCATCTAAACTAGTTACAGAAGTTCATATCAACAGAAATCGCTCACGGAAACTACAGGCCTCTCTCTGTGGGAAACCCATTTCCTCTTTTCAAAACTAAGAGGAAGGCTGAAGAAAAAAAAAGTGTAGTTCGCCTGAATATTTTAACTAAATAATCCCAAAGAGGTGTGATGGTAATGTATATACATTTAAACAGAGTGAGAAGACACTTTTCTGTGATTGAGTTTACATGACAGACTTTGAACGGCACACAAAGCTTTTTTCTTTCATCAGGAAAGGCTCTGAGTGATTTTAGGTAGTGTGGGGGAGGAAGATCTCGTATGGCAGGTTTTCCAAGCTCTAGTAACCAGCGACTGAAACCGGTATTACACATCATTTGCTGGAAACTTTAATACAGTCATTATAAAGTGGTTTAAGTGGCTTTTTTTCCTTTGAGAAAAAAAAAAACTCCTACGATAACTAAATACACTTGCTTTAAAACAAATCAATCCAGTTCTTAAAAAAATAAATAAATCACCCAAATAACACTCAAATTAAAAGCACTAAAGAAACTACTTAAAAGTTTAATAAAGATGGCTTTAGTTGACACTATTGCTTGAATCTCATTTTTAAATTGTTTGGTAAATCCAACAACGACATAAGTTACCCAACTCTTAATTGCTCAGGGTTAAATAACCAGCTATGGTCCAGGAGTTCAAATTTCTGTCAGCATGAGATGCCACAGAAATGGACACCTAAACGCAAGTCTGTAATGGCAGGTCATTGATGGCAAAGGCAGGGCATTCTTGTTTATACTGATATTACCAAGTGAAATTTGTCAGCTGAACTACTTTATTAAATGATATATTAGTGTACGATTAAATGTGAAACTAGCAAAACTCATGGCTGGTAAGCATTTATGACATTTCTAGGAAAGAAAGCTAGCTAAGCAGAAATAATATGGTGTGAAACGTTGCAAGAAACTAAGCTTTTGTCATATTTAATGCTGTTATGTGAATTTTCAAAGCAAATGCAATTAATTTAAGGGGAATAGGGGTGAAAGAATAGGATCAAACTGGTCATGCAAATCAATATTGAATACTGAAATAAAATTTATTCTTTTGTGATTAACATATAATTCTATAAGATGCATTAAAGGTCACATGTTATTTATCTTGGTATCTTTTCCACCTCAAAGAAATTTCAGATCTGTGGGACATAGTGAATATAAAGAGTGTTTAATAGAAACTAAACGCTATCTCTCGTTGATTTGACATCTACAGCAAAGTTAATTTTTAATTACCCAAGTAATAGAGCCAAGAGCGGAGCTTCAAGGGGAGGAAAAAAAAGAAGATAAAGACTTATCTGTAAGGGTGCCAGGGCAATTAAACACGAACACACCTTACCATATTACTTTAATTTTTAATTTTGCAGTTACATGAATTAACATCTAAGATCTTAACGTCTACCTTAGGTACAAAACAAATTCATCTCCACAAAACATTCAAAAGTCCTTTTGTGACTAATTAAAAGTTTCTCTGGCATTTTTATGCAAAGTCATCTGATCTGAGTGCATTTTAGAAAGATAAGGCCCACTCACCCACAGGCTCTCAAATGTCTTGAAATAAAGGTTAAACTAGGTTAATAAGGCACAACGTCAAGTAGCTTAGAAAACATAAACATAGTTGTGAGGAAACAGCAAATAAAAACATTTACCCTAGCTCAACCACCTATAAACATTGGGAAATAGGGAACTTCTGCAATCGCAAAGTATGACGTTTGAATTAATTAAGATAAAAATAAGAATACGCGACAGAGAATACAGTCACAGTACGTCATTAATTATAATGTGACTAGAATTAATTACTTGAGGCACCCTATGTGAGCCTTTATCTCATATGTTTTTTTCTCTCTCTCTCTATATATATATATATATATATATGAAAAAGAATCAACATTTTGACACAAACAGCAGCCCTGGTAAGGCTCAGTCACCTTGAGAAGACAGCAGCAGACTCGCTAGGCCCTGAAACTTGTTTTCTCTCATCCGCCATTTTCTGATCGAGAGGGAGGACATGTTGAACAAACACAACAAAAGAGCAGCGGCCATTTCCCACTCGCTCTTTACTCATTACTCAGCAACACACAAACACATGTAATAAGTGATCAAATCTTACTCGCTTTACAATATAATAATCCATTTTACAGAGCACGTATTGTTTGAAGACATTTCACCACCGTTCTTTCAAGCGACGCGGTGAAAACCTAGCGCTAATGAACGGGCTAGTTAGCCTGCTGATGCTATATCATAACCGTAAAACTAAACATAACAGTAATGACACTAATGTCATTAAGATCGATGCATAAACCATTGAGACGTTTAATATACGTTGACAAATGCGAGACGTTACTCTGTAACGCTCCTCGATGCGTTGCTTTCGATCTTAAGCTAACGTTACCCTTAGTCCCTCAGCCAGATCAAACTAGTTCAGCTAATGTTACCACAAAATCCATAATAATGTCTGATATAATCTGAAGTTACTCACCTGATGTGTGGGATCCCGACTCCTCCCTGGAGAATTTTGTACAATTTGCTTTCATATAGGAGTTGAGGATGTCTGGCTTTCTGTGATTCCAATTTCACAGCTACCTCCTGAAATTATAATAAAAATAATGCTCATTTACCAAAAACTCACAGATTAGTGGCGAAACATTGAAAATAGTTAAAGATTTGACAGGACATGATCTTAAAGAAATGTTTTATCCAATCTGCAACGAGTTATCGTTGATTGGTTTCTCATAAACAAGTCGTACAAATATGAATATCCGTTAATCTTTCAGAGCTAACGTTACACCAACTAACTTATATGTTTGGAAACCATATGGACTTTAATGTTCTGGTAATCAGACTTGTTGAGCTGGACACACGTATAAACCCCTCAATCTTCTTATCCCAGTCATTCAGCACAAGAATTACACATCCATTTCATTTTACCTCTCCATTTGTGATGTTGATTGCCAAATAAATGTCACCGAAGGATCCAGATCCGATTTTACGAACGAGCTTGTATTTCCCACCGACTATAAACTCGGCTTTAGAGCCACTGCTGCTGGCCATGTCCTAAAATCCGAGAAGTACACTGAAACTGTGTAAACGGGCGAGGTTTTCAGGCAGCTCTCTTCTTCAGTCCAGTAGAAACAATGCTAGCTAGCCTAAAAACGGCTCTTCCTTACTAGCTGTGTCCTTAACTCACAACGACGAAATGAAGATGATAACGGACATCGGTTTCAATATAAGTTTTGCTGCCTCGACATTTAAGTAAAAAAAAAAAAAACAAGACTATTTCCCCTGAGGTTGAGGCTGTTTTTTCTCTTGAGCAATTCCCCGAATAGCTGACTAGCAGCTTAGCCTGAAAGGACACGGAGGAGTCGATGTCCTCGACGCTCTCTTCGATTCACCTCGCTCTGAGGGGCGATTTTTCTTCTTAAAGATGCGTTTTCCCGCTTATTTGAACGAACATCAAGGCAACCGACGTTTTAACGTTGAAGAATTTTTGTGAGTCGCTGCTTTCTCTTCAAAGCGCAACCCACTCACTTCGCCATCTTGTCCGTCTCGGGATGAACAGATTCTGCTGATCTGAAGAGAGAAGCGAGACCGCGCTAAAGCGCGCCGCCGCGGGCAGGGGAGGGGTTCACGCGTGATGTCAACGAACCTGTGGGTACGCGCGGCTAGAACGCGAGGGCGCGCAGGGGAATTTTGGAATGTGTATTGTAAAGCCAATGTGTTATTTTGTTATAGATTATAATTTTATTTTTTGACACCACAATCACTATAATGAGACCGGAATGCCATCTTTTAAATACACGACACCCATAGTCTTACATTTGTGTGAGCCTATCAAAAAGGTTTATTTAGTGTTTTATGATGTTACTCTATAAATTCCTGGCACCATTAAAATAATTCACACAGACATGTCTTGACACATTCAATATTTACACTTCTCGCGATGGCTGCGCACTGTCACGCGCGCTGTTGACCCGTGCGGGCTACATGGTTCGCTTATGCCACCTAGTGAAGTTTAACGAGATCCAGATTCCAGCTAATAAGTGCTCCTGAAAAAGTAAATTTAGTTGTCATGTTTTCCCCCTCATGATTTTCAACCCTCTGCTACTTATACGGTCTTTCAAAAAAAGGAAAGGAAAGTTTGGAGCAACATGAGTGAGAAATGATTTGGATAAACTTATTATTTAAAGGTATCTCTCAATCAAGTTATTACACATGGCTCTCTTAATGCTAGTTTTAGTTATGTTTGTCCCCACATAAATGAATATAGCCTTCCTAATATCCTGATTAAAAGTTTCATGACAAGTTGGACAATACCTGACAAAAGTGTGGTCGCCTATCCAAGTTTTAGGAACAACAAATAATACCTTGACTTCTAGTTGATCATTTGCTATCAGAAGTGGCTTATATAAAAGACAAAGGCCTCTAGATTACGCCTATTTTACCAAAATAAAATATGATCATGCCTTGATTTGTAATTATTTAATTGGGACAGTAATGTCTGACTTTGCTTAGACAAAAGTCTTGCCACTTAACAGAAATAATGTCCAATTTAGAATATAAAGTCATGGTGCAGTGGAAAAAGAATGAATATTGTGTATGACTCCCATCAGCTTGGAGGACTGCATCCATACATCTCTGCAATGACTAAAATAACTTACTAATAAAGTCATCTGGAATGGCAAAGAAAGCGTTCAACTCGAAGTCAAGTTATTATGTGATCTTACAACTGGGATCAACGACAATACTTTTGTCAGGTAGTGTAACATAGTTATCATAACATACTGTTACGAACACATTCAGTAAAGTAAAGCTTCATCAAATAGATAAGAGGCTGTAGGGATGGTATACAGTTTAACCCAAAGAATGACCAGTCTGTCAGATGAAGAAGAGCCAGAGTCAGAGATTTCAATAAGTAAATCAAGTTTACTGAAGATAGTTTGCAGTTTCATCCGCAGAAGCCAGCTTCAACACTCGCAATGAGTTCCTAGGCCGTTCTGCTTACAATCACCAATCAATAACAATACTCTCACATAACGTCATTAACTGCATCATACATATAGGTGTTCTAATCTGATTGGTTAAAACACAAATAGACTAGGAACATTTCCACGTAGGGTTCGTGCATACAATTCTGAACAATATCTTCAGCATAAACGTCAGACATCCCTTAGACTGATTAGAGCTGACTCCAGAACTGTGAAACGGATCAACAATCAAATAGAACACACACACAAAGTATAATCTGTTTCTTATCCAAGGCTGAGTGTACTCAGACGTTTTTATCAAAACTGGTTAAAAACCAGTATAATCTACATTCAGGCAGTTATATTCTTACTATACAAAGTCTATCTTGAATAAAAGTAGCATCACTTTAAAAGATTTAACCGTAAAAATAGAAAAATCACTTTAGACATTTTAGATAGTAATAACTACTAGAAATAACAATAGAAACAGTTGATTCCAGTCCTCAGCCATCAGTTCCACTCAAGGTCTCCCTGACCTCTGACCTAGTTTGGTGGCTTCTGAAACTAGTTATAAAGAGACAGGCAAATGCACTGAACATTCTTATATTAAGCAATGTGTTAACTTTTTCATTAATTAAAATCAATTCAAAGTTAAATACTCATTCAAATGATCAAATAATTATATTTAATTAAAAAAATTGAGAAACTAAATATAATAGAATTTAATCGAACTTCATTTATCCCAAGAAATCATATTTAATTTAATGCTTCCTTGTTGTAAAAAGTATTTAAAATATCCTTAGTGTTTAGGAGGCCATCTACAAACTAAATCAAATATGAAGTAAAACCAATATGTAATTTTAAAAACAAGACATGAAGCCAAACAGAAAATCAATTACAGTTAACAAGCCATGATTTTCTACAGCAAACATTTTGTGATTTAATGAAGTTAGACATCATCTTTGTAAAACGAGACCTTATTATCCAGCTAGACTTAATGTCCATAGACAAGAGGACCTTTATCCTTGTATAACAAGTCTACAGTGCATCCTGAAGATGTGCTTTATGTTTTTATTTGTTGACAAATGCTTTTCTACCGACATTACAAAACCACAAACAGCCTTAGTCCCAGATAGCAGATACTCTTAGTCATTGTTTGTGGTCCCATGACATGAATGTTGCCCATCAGGTTTTTTTTCGGAGTAGGCAGAAACAATGAGAGGGAGGGGCTTGTGTTGGTTTATTTCAAAAGGTATATAACCAGAAATCCCAGACTACAAACATATCCAACACCTGCTGAGTTTCCCACTCTAAACTCGCTCAACAACCATGAAGCTCGCCATCCTGGTCTGCGTTTCTGTTGTCTTCTACCTCACTAGTAAGTATACAAATACACTGAACTATTGTGTGTTAATTATCTGAAGCAGACACCTGGTCGTGGTTTTGTTTGATATGTATGTCACTGAATACTGACGTGTCATAATGAGCATGTTTGATAGGCACACATTGTTTTGTTTAACATATAGATGGTGACTTTTAAATTGTCATTTGCTTTTATAACAAAATGGATGTGAAAAGGATACGATTCAATTTACAATAAAGTTTGTTCTTTAAAGCCATAAGTAGACTATTCAGTGACCCAGACAGATCCATTTTGTTACATTTTGGATTGAATCTATTTTGTTGAGATGTATGGTTTCTGTCATGGGAAGATTTAAAAATCGGTTCTTCTGAAATATGGACAGAGAGTAAGCTGGTTTTAGGAATTTATGAAGTCATATTATCAAGACTTCCTCATCCAGCCTCATTATCTGATGAGAATTTGATTAGAAGGAAATAAAATAAAGATTGTTTATTGGCATAGTTGGAAGAACATTTAACACACAAAGTTCTCTACCATTTCTACCACAAGTTTTCTAGTAGAAAGTGGTTCTTTTAAGTCTTTAGAAAAGTTATTGTGTGTGTGTGTGTGTGTGTGTGTGTGTGTGTGTGTGTGTGTGTGTGTGTGTGTGTGTGTGTGTGTGTGTGTGTGGAGTCATTAAGGGGTTCTTTATGACACCAAAATTGTTCTTTTATTGCTTGATTGTGGATATGTTTTGTGTGGAAAAGATATTTCTTTCTCATTTTTACATACTTACACACATACACACTTGTATATATGGTTTACGAGGACTCTCTATAGGTTTTGTATATTCTCCTGTCAAAACTGCTTATATATTGCTTTACCATACCCCTACTCTTAACCCAACCTTCACATGAAGCATCAAAAGTCAAAAGACATCATTAAGTTTAGTTTTTAAATGTTTTCAATTAGGCCATCTATAGGTCAACTAGGTCATACATACCCATTATATTAAACAATTTCAGTCTTATTAACCACATAAACCTGTATACACACTAGGCATGAGCTGGTATAAGATTCTGACGGTATGATAACCTTGGATGAAAATATCATGGTAATATGGTATTGTGGTTACAGATATAAAATATATATTTAAAATTTCTGGGTAAAAAAACTAAAGCTTTTTTCCTCTTTGAACACAATATATTTTATTTTGAGAAACATTTAAAACATTTTGGAGCAGTAAACATGTTGGGCTAATTAATTAAAATGAATCATTGACTTCTGCAGTCTTCATTAGTTTCAAAAACACAATTAGTTCTTCACAATTTAAAACAGCATCTTTGGATATCTTTTCTGCTGGAGATACTGTTGTCATAAAAGACAAAAAAAAGCTATAGCAGAAAATGTTGGCGGTTTAAAACCTTGACTTTTCCAAACCGTGGGATACCTTGAAAACGTTTATCATCCCATGCCTATTTACGAAGACTCTCCATTTGTGTAATGTAAATTATACTGTAAAAACTGCTTATTATATTGCCTTACCGTACCCCTACCCTAAACCCCACTATCACAGGAAACATCAAAAGTCAAAAGACGCCATTAAGGCCAACTAATTCTCACTAGATTATAAGTAGACTGTTAGGTTGGGGTTGGGATTAGGGTTAGTGTATGTTGACTACTTATACTCAAAGTGACCATCAAAATAAGATAATACTTATATATATATATATATATATATATATATATATATATATATATATATATATATATATATATATATATATATATATATATATATATATATAATATTTTTTGCAGATGCACTCCCCTGAATCATCCCAATCAATCTAGATTCATTAATAACTTCCAAATAAAGGCATTCAAGTCATATGGTGAAATTGTATATTTATCGCAATACATATCGCAGATTATTATATATAAAATCATATCATTATTGTGCAGCGCTTCGATCATGTAATTATACAATTCCGTTCTCGTAAACCACATAAACCTGTACACACACACACACAAACACACAGTTGTTGAAATGACTGAAATGTTTGTTCTTGTTTGTTACAATGATAAAGGCCATAACAAAAGAAAAAAGAGAACTCAATGTAAAGTGCATTGAAGCTGTTCAAGCTAAACGGCTAAAAAGAAAGTGAAAAACCTGATTAGCAACTTTTTTTTTAAGTGTGTTGCTTGAAATATTAACAGGGAAATCATTACTGGTTCATTTTTATGGTAATAATATATCGTTGATTTTCTTTTCGCAGTGGTAGAAGCAGAAGCGACTGATGTAAGTTATAGTTCAACTTAATTTTATGCTGCAAATTTTTGACATCTTTGAGTGTTTTATGTCCACCAAAGCCTGCATTTATCTGATATACCATACAGTTAAAAATAAACTAATATTATTACTCTTATTATTATATTTTAATAAAACATAAATCCATATATTTTTATATAAATGTTATTTATTTCTTTGATGAAAAGTTGCATTACAATAAGTTTGTTTTTTGTTGTTACTTCTCTATTCGAGTGTCACATGATCCTTTTAAAATCATATCCTGATTAGGTGCTCACTAATTATTTCATATTATTATTTTCAGTGTTGAAAATGGTTGTGCTGCTTAATATATTTGTTAGAATAGTGATCATTCTTTCCAAGATGCTGTCACAATCACCAGCGATCTAATTCTTGCAGATCACTGGTAAACACGTTGTTCGCTAAAGAACTACAAATCTGTCAACATATGGACTGCAAATCCTGTCATGCACCACACACTCACACCTGTTCCAGTTTTCCTGCTGAAGCTGTTCAGAATTTATTACATGGACTTTAAAAGCAGCGCACGCACACACCAGTAGCTGAGTTTTGTATCAACAGTATTGTGAACATTACGACACTGTTTCCTTGCCGTGGTAGACCCTTGTCTTGTTTTTTTGTTTACTCCTGTCTGACTTTTGACCATCCGCCTGTTTACTGACCTTGACTCTGGATTTCCTGTATACATCTGTTTGCCCATTTGATGACCTTTGCTTGCCTGGTGTTCTCTTGTAATAAACCTGCATTTGGATCTGCACTCTTTTGTCAAAGTCTCCATCACATAACAGACGACTCAGCCAAGAGGGGTGTGTGTGTCCTGTATTTTAAGTCCATCTAATCAGTTCATGAGCAGCTTAAAGCCGTGAGTTTGTGTAATCAACTGAATGAGGAACAGGTGCGTGTGAGCAGTGCATGACGTGATATGTAGTCGAAGTTGAAGTCCATTAGCAATCTACACAGGCTGGATTGCTGATGACCGTGACAGATACATTAATCAAAAAGAGTAACAAGTTTCTTCACTATGATTTTGGATTAATTTAATGCATCTTAAAGGTAATGTACATACAATATAATTAATGTTAAACCTCTCTGTTTGCTCATAGGAAAGTCCTATAGTTTGTACTCGTGAGTACAAACCTGTGTGTGGAGACGATGGGAAAACATACTCCAATGAGTGCATGCTCCGCTGGGAAACCAAGTACGTCAGCTTGAACATTAAGCAATGTCAAATTAACATTAGAGATAGTCGAGGCAGCAGATGTGAGAAATCCCAGGCTTGACCCTAGTTAGCTTTTAATCAATTACTAATATTTAGCCGACAGCCGTGCAGTGTTGGGTTGTATTCATTACAAGTAAAGTTCCTTTAATTAAATGACATATCCACTGAAATAAAAGTAAGAGATTAATGTTTGTTTTTAGGTAATTTAATTATAGCTACGTGTAATGTAAACCAAAACTGGGAAACACCCATACATTCACACATATACACTACGGCCAATTTCGCTTATTCAGTTCACCTATATCGCTCGAACCAGCGACCTACTTGCGGTGAGCCGATCGTGTTACCCACTGCATCACTGTGACGCCCTACAAAGTAGTTAGTTACTGTAATTAAATGACCCATCCACTGAAAAGAAAATAAAGTAAGGCATTAATGTTCATTTTTAGGTCGTATAATTAGCTACATGTAATGAACTTGCCTTAAAGGGATGTTTCACCCTAAACATGAAAATTCCATCAACATTTTTTCACCCTCCAGTTACAGAGTTTCCTTTATCTGTTAAAGACAAAAGATGTTTTAAACAATGTTGGAAACCTGCACCCCTTGACTTCCATTATTAGTTGATAAGTTCATTACAACAAACTCTGAATTAATCTGCAAAATATAATCTGAATCTAAATGTTTTTCAACTACACTCGAAGAAATATTTTGCTGCTGGTTCAGACTACCTATCTATTATGAGCTGAATCAACACAATTCTTGATTCATTCCACTTAAATTGATGTTTATGTTACTATAAGGTTAAGTTAATTTGTGTTAGGACAACATGAAGGAATTGTGTGGAACCCAGCATTTTTTACAGCGTAAAGGTGGTTACAATTGTCAGAAAATAAGTTGATGACAATATATTATCGTATGTAAAATATTATATTATGGTGTCACTGTTTTGAAACGATTCATGTTTTGATATATCCTGTTTGGATTTTATATAATGTAGAATTTTATTAAAGCAAAAAGGCCAAGTTGCACTCAACATTAAAGTATTCAAATAATTTTTATTGTCAATATGTGTTAAAATTTATAGAGATTTTATGTATGATTGAATTAAGTAATTAAACTGACTTTTCAGACATAATCATTTAAAATATTTTCAATTATATAATATATATAATTTATTATTTTTTTTAAGTTGGTGACTTACCCAACAATGCAAATGAAAAAACAATGACAAAAAAGCAGAAGATACATACATTTTTAATTGTGTTTCTGTGCCCCTTCTAACGCATCTTCTCTTCTTCTTTTTTTATTTTAGTGCAAAGGAAGTGGTTGTCAACGTAAAGCATGAAGGAAAATGCGAGAGCTCCTAAACTGCGAGAGCTCCTAAAATGCTGTTACAACAATGGCATCCCTTCCATTTAAATGCAAGAGGAGCAACTATAGTGTGATTTTTTTCCGTCATGCAATAATCAGTACCATATATGTTTGGTCAGACATTGCATTGTCACCATGTAATCTGCTGCAATAAAACAGTGAAGCATTTAAAAACATTCATTTATAGCTAAAATGAAGATCAGAGGATATGTTTAAATAAATTACATTTTTTCCTTCCTTTAAAACTACTGTCCTTATAAAATGATCATTTTATAATTACATTTATATCTTTAGCTATAGTTTTTTTTTTGTTGTTGTTGTTGATCTATAGACAGTCCAGAGACTATTCTGGAGATTTTTTCCCCTTAAACCATTTGGAAAATAGGCATTTTGGGTGGCAGTGTGCTAAAATGCTGCAGGTGGCCATTTTTGTAATAACAAACCCCAAATTTGTCAAGCATTTTATCACTTAATTTTCACATTATTCGAGAACAGTTGGTTCTATCAAAATGCTTATTGCCATTCTAAACACTCTTTAATGCTGGTTATAATGGATTCCCTTTGTAATCTGCAAATGTCTGTTTAGTAGATAAAACAACTAAATTACAGTTGAGAATATATCATGTATATTGCCAGTGCTTTCATGTTAAAAAGCACATATGCAGCTGTCCAGTCAATACAACTAATAACCATAAATATGCCAATAAATATCACTTTGTTCCAAACCTGTTTAAATTTTTGGGCTCTATTTTGACAGTCCATGTCCAAAGTGCGAAATCGCTGTCAGGGTGTGTCAGAATCCACTTTTGCTAATATAAGGACGAAAAAATCCACTTTGCGCCGTGGCACATGGTCTGAAAGGGTTGAGCTTATTTTCTTAATGAGTTACAGGTGTGTTTTGAAAATAAACCAATCAGAGTCTCAACTCCCATTCCCTCAAGAGTCAGTTGTGTTGCCATGGCGCATTTGCTATTTACATGACGACTTTGTAAGTGGAAAAACTGAGCATTTCACTAGCAGGAAAACAGTTAAACAGAGCATCTGCAGTGCAGGAATGAGAGATAAGGCATCTTATAATCTACTTTCACTTTCGCGGATAGGGAAACCTTGTTCACCGACATCATTTAGCTTATAAATAATTAATTTAGTTTGTGAAGCGCAAAGATTCGTTTCTAAATTCAGTTCTAATTTCCAGCAAACTAATAAATGAACAATAATAACGAAGTGTGTTCAAAAACCTGAGTTATATCCTAATACACCTGCTGTGCCCCCTATGGTCTAAAACCTGCAGGTGAGCAAATCTAAGCTTGTTTTTAATAAAACAAATATGAATATGCATATAATAAATCACACTGCTAATAATGATAACATTATACAAAAGCAAATTGTCATGAATAAACTGAAAAAACCTCCCGAGATAAAGAAGGCCTGAAAATATGGTTTTTAGACCGGCTTTGTTCTGGTCTATTGAAAAATCTATTATAGTTTCTCAAAATAGCAACGCACCAGCAGTGCGCCTCAACACGCCTTCCTTATACGCTATTTAAACAGCGTGGCGTCAAAATGACTCTTGCGCCAAGCTGAAACTAGCAAACAACAATTTCGACATACCTTCTGTTAAACACAATTTTTTTGAAAAATGTTGAAAACTGGTAGCCATTGCCCTCCATATATACCTTTTCTACTTTCAATGTCAACAGCTACCGATTCCCAATATTGTTCAGTGTTAAAAAATTTAAAAATCTAAATTTACAATGCTTATTTTGCTAGCTCACATTGTTATTCTTAAACTGATAGCCATTGACCTCCATGTACATTTTTGTCTACTTTGGATGTCAATAGCTGCATTTCCATTGTTATGCTTAAAGCAAGCAAGCAGGGCAGACTGCATTTTCACAGTCACTTCCAGAGCCTGATTGAGCCAAACCCTGGCTTCCTTGGGGCCAGCAGCCAGCTTTTTTCTGCTTTTTTCAAGGTATTCGGCAAATACCTTGGCCCAAAGCAAGCCAGCTGGGGCTTCGGGGTGGTGTGTAAGAGTTGAAATATTACAAATATTTTTGATGTCTTTGACAATTCAAAACATGAGCTGAAAACAGAGACTGGTGACTCCACAACCCAGCAGGTGGGAATGCGGGAAAAACCAGTTCCTGCTGCATTTGCATCTGAGTCTGCTGGAACTCGGCTTCATCCCCCCATCTCACACATATGGTCATTTCAATGTTTAAATCTTCTAGATTAACCAAACTGACTTTAACTATCATGTTTCATATCATTTGAAATGTGTCAGTGGATTGGTACAATGGTCTCATTCTCTCAGAAATAGACATAATCAAAACAATAAATATATAACCTCAGGCATCTTTTGAACCACTGTTAAGGGTGTGACTTTTCCACAGGCAGCACTAAGTGTGAATGCCTTTTGTTATGCACACACCCCCTCCCTTGAGGGAATTATTGGATTATTTAAGGTAAGATTTGAGAAAGGCTCAGCGCGATTCTGCCTAACCAGATCAGCCCATAACATGGAGCCTGCTCCATGTTATGTATATCTCAAAGTCAGGATATGCATCTTTTCATCTTGGATTTGTCTGTGATAATTTGATGTGTTGTATTGATCGTTTATGAATTAACTGATTGAATTTGGCATAATACATTTACCTGACTAATAAATTATGTTTTGAATTATTCCAACCACGTGTTATTATCACTGATAAATGTTGTTGTCCATAGCACTACAAGCCACTGTACAGGTTAGTAACGGACTAAAACATGTTAGACGGAGCAGCGTGGCACGCTATACAATGTTGTTAGAGATCCGACTAACAAATTGGCTTTAATTCAAGTATACTTGGACAACAAAATATTGTTGAAACTACTTTAAATGTGGATATTTAGGCCTTCATCTACAAACTTATAATCCTGTGCGATTATTATTAAAATACTTTGTCTTGATTAAGTAGATAACAGATCTATGGGGACCACATAAAAATCTCCTAAATTGAGTAAGTAGGGTTCTGCCTTTTTAGGAGAGTGGTTAATCGCCTCTGTTTAATGACCAAGACTGACAAGCTTGTATTAAGAGATTGTATACCCGGCCGGTGCAAGACTCGAGATGCAATAGGAATCTGAGTAAATGAGAATAAGGTATAACAACAAATCAAAAGAATATTCAATCATAATCTAAAATAATGTGAAAGGAAACAAAATAATCTTATCAATGTTTTATAATTGGAGTCAGATGAAACGAGGATAAATATATTAATATTCTAAACCATCTCATACTAAAATTGGAGTCAGGTATGAGTTAAGTTTAATATAAATCAACATTGTGCACTGGAAAGGCCGAACATGCAGTGAACCTTCATCCACCAGTGGATACCGTCATTGGACCAACTGGCTGGACCTTACAATGTGAAGACAAAGGCGGAGTTTGCCCGAGTCTGGTAAAGATGGTGTGCCGCCATTACACAATAAATATAAGAAAAAGAAAAAACAGCTACTAGTCAGTGTAAGATATTCCATATAGCACCTAATAAGCTAGTTTTTTTTTTTTTTTTTTGCTTAAGATCACCCTCATGTTTCCCTTTCAAATATAAAGGAGTTTCAGGAAATGGGCTAATAAAGTAGTTTTAATTTAATAAATTATATTTCTTTGCTACGGATTTCCAACATTCTTCACTGTTAAATCCACATGATTTGGATTTCGTAATTTAAACAGAATTTAGTTGTTTTGCTAGCTTACGTTGTTATTTCTAAAGTAAACAATTATTCCGTGCTGAATTAATGTAATTAATGTGCTGAGTTAATGTACTGAATTTTTGTATTTAATTTAATTTAATTTGTTAATCAAATTCGGACCCTCTGCTTCCACATTTGGAATGGTGGTCCTTACATATACAGCCGTGGATGCGCACATCACTTGTGCAACACTGTATAACAAGAATCACTATTTTGACATGACTTTGACGGTTAGGTTTAGTGTTCGGGTGGGGGAAGACTTTAATAAAATACAATTAATGGGAAATTTAATCAATAATATACATAATTCTCATGGTTAATCAGCCTTACTGCTGTAATAGAGAAGACTCCAGATCTGTTTTTACATTACTGAGACGGTTGGGTTTAGGGTTGAGGTGGGGGTAGATGCCCTTGTAAACACTCACTCCAACTGGTTCGCATGGCTCTCGGTCCCACTCAAAATGATCCCAGCTACTAAGCCAACCAGTCACAGAGCTTGCGCTAGGTGTCGTTAAAATGTGTGGTTACATTTTTTGAGAGGACAGCGTTGGCTATAAATCAGGCTTTACTCTTCCTACAGAGGTAAAATATGTATTCAGAAGATCTTTCCAACAATATATAGTATGTCATGATTGGATTAGGATTTAATTTTGATATAGTGAAGTAAACACAAGCGTGCCGCAATCGGAGCATTCACAGTTAAGCGAGTAAAAAGAAAACAAGTAACTCATAAAGGTTTGGAGCCACTTCTTGAATAAACAAGCGAATGTTTTGGGTGATTCCTTCCCATTTTAAAAATTAGAAAATAGAATTTAGACAATCCTCTTTTAGTAGAGCCAAGCAAATCCTTCATTCACAACTCAATCGTTTTATTAGTTCTTCAAAAGTCTCATCTTACACCTGTCGCATTTTTACCACCATAGAGTCCACAAGTGTCAGAATCTCTCCGAAATAACCGTCCTCCTCTCCTACGTCCTGCTCTGTGAGCACCAGCTCCTGGTACTGTTTTTGCAGTGCACTCAGAGAGGCTGTTAATCCGGCGTTCTGCTGAGTCTGACACTGAGCCATCATGGCAAGAAGAGTGCGCAGAGCTTTCTCTCTCCAGTCGTGCTCGGGTGACTCTAAAAGCTCAGGCACCAGACGGCACCAGCCCTGCTCCACCAGCACCGGCAGAAGCGACACTTCAGCATACTGACGTAAACGCTCCTGGTGAGAGGAATCTGGGATAATGTCCAGTCCCACCTGCGAAATGAGCTCCTGCAACACAAAGAACAGGGAAATGAGCTCAACATTAGAGCCGGGTTATGCAATGGGATCAAGAAAAAGGTTGCAACATCCTAAACCCAAGTGAGGAAAGTCTGAACAGTGAGATATAAACATAGAAGACCAAAACAATTCAAATAAAAAAATGTCTTTGGGATTAAACAAGAACTGTCACGATATACATATATAACCAAAATTTACTGAGATAAACAATATTATTGTCATTTTAAGATCATTTTAACAGTATAATCGAAGCATTTTGCAATTGCGCTCTTCCAAAGAACACATAATATTTTATTCTTAAGAATATTTGATTTAATTATAGTCATTTTAACTAATAAATAATTAGACATTGGAATCAGAATGTGAAAAGGTATATACTAAACTAATAAATGTTAACAAAAAAAGTGCAAGGTAAAAAGTAACAGAGGCTGCGATATCAGCTACAAGATCTATGTTCAGTTGTCAGACACCCACATGAAAATATACTATAGTAATTTATAGTAAACACTAGAGTGTTTTTTAACCATAGTGACACAGACACCTCCAAAGGGGATAGAGAGGCTGTGCGATCGTTGCTAGAATTAGTTTTTATGTATGGGCGATATACACTTACCGGCCACTTTTTTAGGTACACCTGTCTAACTGCTCGTTAATGCAAATTTCTAGGCATGCAGACATGGTTAAGCAGATCTGCTGCAGTTCAAACTGAGCATAAGAATGGGGAAAACAGGTTATTTAAGTGACTTTGAACATAGCATGGTTGTAAGTGGCTGACGGGCTGGTCTGAGTATTTCAGAAACAGCTGATCTACGGGGATTTTAATGTACAACCACCTTTAGGGTTTACAGAGAATGGTCCAAAACAAAGAAAATATCCAGTTCAGAGGGCACTAATGCCTTGTTGATGCAAGAGGAGAATAATCAGACTGGTTTGAGGGGATAGAAAGATAGCAGTAACTCAAATAACCACTCGTTACCACCGAGGAATGCAGAAGAGCATCTCTGAATGCACAACATGCCCAACCTTGAGGCGGATGAGCTACAGCAGCAGAAGACCACACCGGGTGCCACTCCTCTCAGAAAAGAGCAGAAAACTGAGGCTATAATTCACACAGGCTCACCAAAATTCGACAACAGAAGATTGGAGAAACGTTGCCAGGTCTGATGAGTCTCGATTTCTGCTGCAACATTCGGATGGTAGGGTCAGAATGTGGCTTCAACAACATGAATGCATGGATTTAAGACCATAAGTTCTGTTGGAAAGAAAGAGGGTCCAACCTGGTACTAGTTCGAAGTACCTAATAAAGTGGCCGGAGGGTGTATATTGCATCATCAAAAATGATTGAGGTCATGTCCATGTGTTGTGAAGCAAGTCGATATATTTATTACTGTGACAGGCCAGATTAAATCAAATTGTGATTCAGTTTATTTTTCATCTTTTGGTAAAAACAGCTTTCCACAGTTATCATGTTGATCTGAAAATGTCTACTCTTCATGTTGTATTTGTGTCTTATGCACACTATATATATTTGATGTTCATGCATTTAAATGATCAGAACTGAAAACACTACGATTGTAAAATTATAGAAAAAAATAAATGACTATTGTTTTATATTCCAATAAATTTAACATGTATGATAATGGTGGTACGGTGGTGCAGTGGGCAGCGCTGTCGCCTCATAGAAAGAAGGTTTCTGATTCAAGCCTTGGCTGGGTCATTTTGGTGTGGAGTTTGCATGCTCTCCCCGTGTTGGCGTGGGTTTCCTCTGGATGCTCCGGTTTCCCCCACAGACCAAAGACATGAGGTATAGATGAATTGGGTAGGCTAAATTGTCCATAATGTATGTGTGTGAATGAGAGTGTATGGGTGTTACCCAGTGATAGGTTGCATCTGGAAGGGCATCCGCTGCAGCAACCCCGGATTAATAAAGGGACTAAGAGACTAAATTCCTATGATATCAAAGCAAAATGATCGTATAATAGATCATAAATAAATCTGTACTCACTATTTATTCTCCCTTAAGTGGTACTAACCCTTCCCTCCACTGAATACAAAAGAAGATATGTAGTAAAATGTTGGATACCATAAGGCAATGTCATCTATACTAGGAAACAAATACTAACAAAAGTCAATGGCTACTGATTTCTAGTTTTTCAAATATATATTTTCTGTTCATGAGAAGAAAGAAGCTCAAATATAACTGAAAGGCGAGTAAAAGATAACAGAATTTTCCTTTTTTTGGTGAACTTTCCCTTTAAATATTTAATAAACTCATAATACCTTCTTATAATTCTCTTAAAAAACAGAATGTCATTTTTTGTAGTATTGTTAAAGTCTTTACTGTCATTTTAAAGCACTGTAATGCATCCCTGATGATCCCTAGCACTCTTGCGCCAAGCTGAAACTAGCAAACAACAATTTCGACATACCTTCTGTTAAACACAATTTTTTTGAAAAATGTTGAAAACTGGTAGCCATTGCCCTCCATATATACCTTTTCTACTTTCAATGTCAACAGCTACCGATTCCCAACATTTTTCAGTGTTAAAAAATTTAAAAATCTAAATTTACAATGCTTATTTTGCTAGCTCACATTGTTATTCTTAAACTGGTAGCCATTGACCTCCATGTACATTTTTGTCTACTTTGGATGTCAATAGCTGCATTTCCATTGTCATGCTTAAAGCAAGCAAGCAGGGCAGACTGCCTTTCTACAGTCACTTCCAGAGCCTGATTGAGCCAAACCCTGGCTTCCTTGGGGCCAGCAGCCGGCTTTTTTCTGCTTTTTTCAAGGTATTCGGCAAATAACTTGGCCCAAAGCAAGCCAGCTGGGGCTTCGGGGTGGTGTGTAAGAGTTGAAATATTACAAATATCTTTGATGTCTTTGACAATTCAAAACATGAGCTGAAAACAGAGACTGGTGACTCCACAACCCAGCAGGTGGGAATGCGGGAAAAACCAGTTCCTGCTGCATTTGCATCTGAGTCTGCTGAAACTCGGCATCATCCACCCCATCTCACACATTTGGTCATTTCAATGTTTAAATCTTCTAGATTAACCAAACTGACTTTAACTATCATGTTTGATATCATTTGAAATGTCTCAGTGTGATTGGTACAATGGTCTCATTCTCTCAGAAATAGACATAATCAAAACAATAAATATATAACCTCAGGCATCTTTTGAACCACTGTGAAGGGTGTGACTTTTCCACAGGCAGCACTAAGTGTGAATGCCTTTTGTTATGCACACACTCCCTTCCTTGAGGGAATTCTTGGATTATTTAAGGTAAGGTTTGAGAAAGGCTCAGCGCGATTCTGCCTAACCAGATCAGCCCATAACATGGAGCCTGCTCCATGTTATGTATATCTCAAAGTCAGGATATGCATCTTTTCATCTTGGATTTGTCTGTGATAATTTGATGTGTTGTATTGATCGTTTATGAATTAACTGATTGAATTTGGCATAATACATTTACCTGACTAATAAATTATGTTTTGAATTATTCCAACCACGTGTTATTATCACTGATAAATGTTGTTGTCCATAGCACTACAAGCCACTGTACAGGTTAGTAACGGACTAAAACATGTTAGACGGAGCAGCGTGGCACGCTATACAATGTTGTTAGAGATCCGACTAACAAATTGGCTTTAATTCAAGTATACTTGGACTGTAAAAGGCCAACTATTTAGAACAACAAAATATTGTTGAAACTACTTTGAATGTGGATATTTAGGCCTTCATCTACAAACTTATAATCCTGTGCGATTATTATTAAAATACTTTGTCTTGATTAAGTAGATAACAGATCTATGGGGACCACATAAAAATCTCCTAAATTGAGTAAGTAGGGTTCTGCCTTTTTAGGAGAGTGGTTAATCACCTCTGTTTAATGACCAAGACTGACAAGCTTGTATTAAGAGATTGTATACCCGGCTGGTGCGAGACTCGAGATGCTATAGGAATCTGAGTAAATGAGAATAAGGTATAACAACAAATCAAAAGAATATTCAATCATAATCTAAAATAATGTGAAAGGAAACAAAATAATCTAATCAATGTTTTATAATTGGAGTCAGATGAAACGAGGATAAATATATTAATATTCTAAACCACCTCATACTAAAATTGGAGTCAGGTATGAGTTAAGTTTAATATAAATCAGCATTGTGCACTGGAAAGGCCGAACATGCAGTGAACCTTCATCCACCAGTGGATACCGTCATTGGACCAACTGGCTGGACCTTACAATGTGAAGACAAAGGCGGAGTTTGCCCGAGTCTGGTAAAGATGGTGTGCCGCCATTACACAATAAATATAAGAAAAAGAAAAAACAGCTACTAGTCAGTGTAGGATATTCCATATAGCACCTAATAAGCTAGTTTTTTTTTTTTTTTTTGCGTAAGATCACCCTCAAGTTTCCCTTTTAAATATAAAGGAGTTTCAGGAAATGGGCTAATAAAGTAGTTTTAATTTAATAAATGATAATTCTTTGCTACGGATTTCCAACATTCTTCACTGTTAAATCCACATGATTTGGATTTCGTAATTTAAACAGAATTTAAATTAGTTGTTTTGCTAGCTTACGTTGTTATTTCTAAAGTAAACAATTATTCCGTGCTGAATTAATGTAATTAATGTGCTGAGTTAATGTACTGAATTTTTGTATTTAATTTAATTTAATTTGTTAATCAAATTCGGACCCTCTGCTTCCACATTTGGAATGGTCTTCCTTACATATACAGCCGTGGATGCGCACATCACTTGTGCAACACTGTATAACAAGAATCACTATTTTGACATGACTTTGACGGTTAGGTTTAGTGTTCGGGTGGGGGAAGACTTTAATAAAATACAATTAATGGGAAATTTAATCAATAATATACATGATTCTCATGGTTAATCAGCCTTACTACTGTAATAGAGAAGACTCCAGATCTGTTTTTACATTACTGAGACGGTTGGGTTTGAGAAGCCCCTGTCTGCAGCCTGTAGATCTGGATGGGGATGAATGTGGGGCGGGGCTGCACATTCAGCCACGCCCACCTGTAATTTCATTGGTTAGTGGAAACGTAATAGCGTGAATGCCCACTACGTGATATCAGTAAACAGGAAATGCATTTACAACTTCTTAAATGTTGTTTTTATTGTTAATAAACACAAAAATACACAAAAGTGGACATTCTTGCTGAGTGTTTTATCTGTTAATTATGTTAACAGTTATGTGAATTTCATAATGGTATTTCTCCTGCTAAAAAATATTACAAAAGACTCAAAAGACTGTTTTCACAATGGTATTACTTAAGAAATGCAGTGATTTTAATTCTGATATTTTAATGGTTTATCATTTTGCTTCAAAATGCTATTGCATATTGCATATTTACAACAAATAAAGACGGAGTCTGAAAAAATAAATAAATAAAAATGCAGTGTTTTAGTTCAGTTTAATTTTTTACCTTTGAATGGGAGAGTTCTCTGGAAAATTTACAATTGAAAATATTAAAATTATACTTTGATTTAAGGCTATTCAAAATATTAGCCATGTGTCCTGTTGTTTCTCTTTCAATACTGCACTGCTTTGAGTTTTATTAAGAGCAGAAATAAGCTATTATTTATTAAGGGAAGTATATGTTTGTAACCTTTTTACTTATTAATTCAGAGTATTTCATCATATAATGGATTTATTTTTACTTTGATGCTGCTATGAATATAAACGTATATTATCTGTTATATGTAAATGTTTCAGCATGAGTAAATTGTTTTATTAATTTTTTTCATATTACATGGTGTGTCATCTATGAATGCAATCAATTTCCTTATTTATTATTTACTAAACCATTAAAGTTTTGTTCAGTTTCTCCATTTGAATGAAGACAGTGCTCTGCTGCCACCTACTGGGTGGTTTAAATATCTGTTCTACATTTTAATTAATAAGTTACAAATGATTTTATAATCTAATATTACTGAATTAAAATGCAGTCTTCTTGGTTTTATTTTTGTAATATTTGTAAATACAGGGTAAATACTTTCATACCACTTTTTAACAACACTTCTGGGTCCATTTCTGCACTGTAGATCTTTAAAAAAAAAATTTTATAATGATTTTGTTTGGTTATTAAGAGTCACATACAACATTGTTATTCTATTTCATTTAATTAGAAAATTAAATACACTTAATATTATATTAATAGGGTGGCGTGGCACAAATGGACAGTTTTATTTATTACTTATCTATCAGGACACAAATTAATGAAAATAAATTTGACAATAAGTGCAGCACTCATGTAAACTTCTGAATTTTTTATTTGACAAATGCTGATAAATACATACCAACTTCATCTTCAGTAAAAACACCAACACAAAGCAATACACTCTGTTGAAAGTCCTTCTTTCTCGGTTCAAGTAAAAATCTGGCAGATGTTTTTTTTAGATGTCAGATGTCTCACCTACAGAACATCTGTGTATGCACATGCACACATGTACAAAAGGAAGACTGACAATTATAGAAAATAATAATATTAATTTAAGAGACAGCAGTTTGTAATTATTATTACCTTTAATAAACATAAAAACAATTATATTTTTTTTTACAGGGAAATTCCACTACAGAAGTAACAATCTGCTGAGCAATATATTGGGAAGTCATTTGTTGAACAGAATGCTTGCAGGACCCCCCTCTCACCATAACCAACAGACAAAGCACTTTGTCAAAGTATATGGCTCTCTGATTGATGACACCTAAAAAAATCAAGTACATATTTAAGCAAGACACAACCATAATTCAAAGTTTTAAAACTAACGGAGTACTGTAAAAACTGCTTGGCATATTCTGTACTCTTTATCATGTGTACACACACACACACACACAGCCTGCTTCTTGAATTTCTTAGTTCCGTTTTCCGCACCAAATGATTATAGCACCTTGACATGTCTTGTTTTTGTACATTTGTCAAAACAAAATGAAAGATATGGGAGGCAAAAGAACTTAAAATATTATCACTTCTCACATGCATATGTTACCAGCCTCAGACAGTGAAGTATGAGAGCCAGTAACTTAACATTTTCTCTTTATACTTTTTAAAGCAGCAATAAACATCTGTATACAATTCAACACCTTTTGTGTCTTACCACCACCATATGCCTTCATTTCACACATAAATTTATCTTAATGATACACATATATTTTAGACATGGTGAGGTATTGTACAAAGAAAAATCAGCATCACTAGAGTACAACAACATTATAAATTTGATTAAATATACAATTTATCAAAATCAACAGTCTTCGTTTTATATATCTATATTGCGTTTAACCTTTTAGACTACCACCATTTTGTGTTTTCTCTTTTACCCTTTAACTGCAGTGAGTAACATCAGTATAGCACAATATCCAGTTTAACCTGACAAATCCATCCAGATTTTACAGAAAATACAGTAAAAGTTATTTAACATCTTTCATTAACACATTATGTTTCTAAAGTATGATGCATTGTAAACTCTATTATTCAACTTGTAATTACATAAACTGAATTGCACATAAAGTACTCATTTTTAGAACTCAACAATCACCTTAACTGCACAACCATCATGTATGATGTTCATGAACCTCTTAGATTTCAATATAAATGAGTATTGGGTTATAAAACCGATTTTACATACCTGTAAGAAAGATGCAAGACACACAGATTAGGATCTGCTGCGTTCTGGCGCTTTCTTTAATAGCTTTGCCCTTTGACCAGAACATAACTTCCTCATTGCGCTAGTGTAATGCGCCCTCTACAGGCATCTTGCCGAACACACTTCAGTTTATGTAACAGAACACAAGTATTATTGAGGTCTTTTTAAATATAAAACTAAAAGAAAGATTTAAAAATAATAATTTGGGGTGCACTATTTTTGCTTAAAATTTTATATTTTACAGTTACATTTACAGTCTATCACACATATGTGAGGGGTGTAAGGTCTGTCTTCACATGAACAATTGACTGAAACTATCACACCTTTCACAAAGTGAAATTAAAAAGACTGTACAATGTTTAGGGTAAAAAAATAGAGACAAACTGCCTGAAATGTTTTATTTTATCAAAATATTATGGGCCAACTTTTTGGAACTAAATTGAACTAGTTTTGAGCACAAATCCAAAAGGTTACCAAAATGCCTAATGTATCAATATGATATTTAATAAATTTATAAAAACATGTATATGGTATAAAAATGGATCTTTATAGTATTAATAAACATCTCAGTTCCAAAAAATGTGAATATTCTGAATATTTGTTCATGTGTCAGTTTAAACCAGGGTTAAGAATCATTATAATCAAATATATAAAATTTATATAGGGGAATTTTTTAATCAAAATATTATTTTCTATTTTGTCTGAAACATATTCAGTAGGCCCACACTGAATCCATATTCCATATTTACTCAGTTTTTAAATTCATTTCACTAATATTAACAACGGATAACCGAGCAACGGATCAATCAAAAGGTCAATGAAGAGGGAGGAGTGGTATAATTTTGTATTCAATAAAATACAATTGTATATTCATATAAAATGCATGATAAACATTTTTTTTCAACCAAAAATATGCATTTATTTTGTTTAATATGTATAATAACATGCATAATTTCAAAAATAGTTTTGGCACAATGGCGCCCCCCCCCCATGTGTGGCGCCCCTATGCGCCACATACACTGCATACCCCCTTTTTGCGCCACTTCATGCCACAAAGAAAAATATATATTTTTTATCTTTGATATCAATAAACTTCATGTGATGGACTGTGTTGCTCAAAACTCTTTAAAGTTTACATTATTTTTTTAAGTGAATAAGACCGCCAACTGTACGATCAACCTGGAAAACGCCAACCCTAACACAGAAAACATTTTTTTAAAGGCTTTAAAACTTCATATCTCCTTAAAGGCCTTTAATTAAATAAATTACACATAATACGTAGCCCGTGAGGTGTACTGCACTATAATTTAACCATTTAGGCTACATGACAGAAGACGTGTACTTACCATGCAGAGATGAAAACCGGAATCGAAAGCATACATTACATCAACGTCAATATGTTTCCGTGAACCAATGAAAGACTTGTAGGCGGAGCGACATGTTCAGTCCTGCCCACTTATGGGCGGGGCTGAATATGCAGCCCCGCCCCGTATTCAGCCCCGCCCCGATCTGCGGGCTGCAGACGGGTGTACTTGTTGGGTTTAGGGTTGAGGTGGGGGTAGATGCCCTTGTAAACACTCACTCCAACGGGTTCGCATGGCTCTCGGTCCCACTCAAAATGATCCCAGCAACCAAGCCAACCAATTTTTTGAGAGGACAGCGTTGGCTATAAATCAGCCTTTACTCTTCCTACAGAGGTAAAATATGTATTCAGAAGATCTTTCCAACAATATATAGTATGTCATGATTGGATTAGGATTTAATTTTGATATAGTGAAGTAAACCCAAGCGTGCCGCAAACGGAGCATTCACAGTTAAGCGAGTAAAAAGAAAACAAGTAACTCATAAAGGTTTGGAGCCACTTCTTGAATAAACAATTGAATGTTTTGGGTGATTCCTTCCCATTTTAAAAATTAGAAAATAGAATTTAGACAATCCTCTTTTAGTAGAGCCAAGCAAATCCTTCATTCACAACTCAATCGTTTTATTAGTTCTTCAAAAGTCTCATCTTACACCTGTCGCATTTTTACCACCATAGAGTCCACAAGTGTCAGAATCTCTCCGAAATAACCGTCCTCCTCTCCTACGTCCTGCTCTGTGAGCACCAGCTCCTGGTACTGTTTTTGCAGTGCACTCAGAGAGGCTGTTAATCCGGCGTTCTGCTTAAACTGAATCTGACACTGAGCCATCATGGCAAGAAGAGTGCGCAGAGCTTTCTCTCTCCAGTCGTGCTCGGGTGACTCTAAAAGCTCAGGCACCAGACGGCACCAGCCCTGCTCCACCAGCACCGGCAGAAGCGACACTTCAGCATACTGACGCAAACGCTCCTGGTGAGAGGAATCTGGGATAATGTCCAGTCCCACCTGCGAAATGAGCTCCTGCAACACAAAGAACAGGGAAATGAGCTCAACATTAGAGCCGGGTTATGCAATGGGATCAAGAAAAAGGTTGCAACATCCTAAACCCAAGTGAGGAAAGTCTGAACAGTGAGATATAAATATAGAAGACCAAAACAATTCAAATAAAAAAATGTCTTTGGGATTAAACAAGAACTGTCACGATATACATATATAACCAAAATTTACTGAGATAACAATATTATTGTCATTTTAAGATCATTTTAACAGTGTAATCGAAGCATTAAGCAATTGCGCTCTTCCAAAGAACACATAATATTTTATTCTTAAGAATATTTTATTTAATTATAGTCATTTTAACTAATAAATAATTAGACATTGGAATCAGAATGTGAAAAGGTATATACTAAACTAATAAATGTTAACAAAAAAAGTGCAAGGTAAAAAGTAACAGAGGCTGCAATATCAGCTACAAGATCTATGTTCAGTTGTCAGACACCCACATGAAAATATACTATAGTAATTTATAGTAAACACTAGAGTGTTTTTTAACCATAGTGACACAGACACCTCCAAAGGGGACAGAGAGGCTGTGCGATCGTTGCTAGAATTAGTTTTTATGTATGGGTGATGTACACTTACCGGCCACTTTTTTAGGTACACTTGTCTAACTGCTCGTTAATGCAAATTTCTAGGCATGCAGACATGGTTAAGCAGATCTGCTGCAGTTCAAACTGAGCATAAGAATGGGGAAAACAGGTTATTTAAGTGACTTTGAACATAGCATGGTTGTAAGTGCCAGACGGGCTGGTCTGAGTATTTCAGAAACAGCTGATCTACGGGGATTTTAATGTACAACCACCTTTAGGGTTTACAGAGAATGGTCCAAAACAAAGAAAATATCCAGTTCAGAGGGCACTAATGCCTTGTTGATGCAAGAGGAGGATAATCAGACTGGTTTGAGGGGATAGAAAGATAGCAGTAACTCAAATAACCACTCGTTACCACCGAGGAATGCAGAAGAGCAACTCTGAATGCACAACATGCCCAACCTTGAGGCGGATGAGCTACAGCAGCAGAAGACCACACCGGGTGCCACTCCTCTCAGGAAAGAGCAGAAAACTGAGGCTATAATTCACACAGGCTCGCCAAAATTCGACAACAGAAGATTGGAGAAACGTTGCCGGGTCTGATGAGTCTCGATTTCTGCTGCAACATTCGGATGGTAGGGTCAGAATGTGGCTTCAACAACATGAATGCATGGATTTAAGACCATAAGTTCTGTTGGAAAGAAAGAGGGTCCAACCTGGTACTAGTTCGAAGTACCTAATAAAGTGGCCAGAGGGTGTATATTGCATCATCAAAAATGATTGAGGTCATGTCCGTGTGTTGTGAAGCAAGTCGATATATTTATTACTGTGACAGGCCAGATTAAATCAAATTGTGATTCAGTTTATTTTTCATCTTTTGGTAAAAACAGCTTTCCACAGTTATCATGTTGATCTGAAAATGTCTACTCTTCATGTTGTGTTTGTGTCATATGCACACTATATATATTTGATGTTCATGCATTTAAATGATCAGAACTGAAAACACTACGATTGTAAAATTATAGAAAAAAATAAATGACTATTGTTTTATATTCCAATAAATTTAACATGTATGATAATGGTGGTACGGTGGTGCAGTGGGCAGCGCTGTCGCCTCATAGAAAGAAGGTTTCTGGTTCAAGCCTTGGCTGGGTCATTTTGGTGTGGAGTTTGCATGCTCTCCCCGTGTTGGCGTGGGTTTCCTCTGGATGCTCCGGTTTCCCCCACAGACCAAAGACATGAGGTATAGATGAATTGGGTAGGCTAAATTGTCCATAATGTATGTGTGTGAATGAGAGTGTATGGGTGTCACCCAGTGATAGGTTGCATCTGGAAGGGCATCCGCTGCAGCAACCCCGGATTAATAAAGGGACTAAGAGACTAAATTCCTATGATATCAAAGCAAAATGATCGTATAACAGATCAGAGATAATATAAGAAATATTTTAATTAGGCACTGAATATTTCACTATTTTATTTTATCAAATATTTTGGTGCTTAAAGGGATAGTTTACCCCAAAAATAAATCTGTACTCATTATTTATTCTCCCTTAAGTGGTACCAACCCTTCCCTCCACTGAATACAAAAGAAGATATTTAGTAAAATGTTGGATACTATTAGGCAATGTCATCTATACTAGGAAACAAATACTAACAAAAGTCAATGGCTACTGATTTCTAGTTTTTTAAATATATATTTTCTGTTCATGAGAAGAAAGAAGCTCAAATATAACTGAAAGGCGAGTAAAAGATAACAGAATTTTCCTTTTTTTTGGTGAACTTTCCCTTTAAATATTTAATAAACTCATAATACCTTCTTATAATTCTCTTAAAAAACAGAATGTCATTTTTTGTAGTATTGTTAAAGTCTTTACTGTCATTTTAAAGCACTGTAATGCATCCCTGATGATCCCTAGCACTCTTGCGCCAAGCTGAAACTAGCAAACAACAATTTCGACATACCTTCTGTTAAACACAATTTTTTTGAAAAATGTTGAAAACTGGTAGCCATTGCCCTCCATATATACCTTTTCTACTTTCAATGTCAACAGCTACCGATTCCCAACATTGTTCAGTGTTAAAAAATTTAAAAATCTAAATTTACAATGCTTATTTTGCTAGCTCACATTGTTATTCTTAAACTGGTAGCCATTGACCTCCATGTACATTTTTGTCTACTTTGGATGTCAATAGCTGCATTTCCATTGTCATGCTTCAAGCAAGCAAGCAGGGCAGACTGCATTTCTACAGTCACTTCCAGAGCCTGATTGAGCCAAACCCTGGCTTCCTTGGGGCCAGCAGCCGGCTTTTTTCTGCTTTTTCAAGGTATTCGGCAAATACCTTGGCCCAAAGCAAGCCAGCTGGGGCTTCGGGGTGGTTTGTAAGAGTTGAAATATTACAAATATTTTTGATGTCTTTGACAATTCAAAACATGAGCTGAAAACAGAGACTGGTGACTCCACAACCCAGCAGGTGGGAATGCGGGAAAAACCAGTTCCTGCTGCATTTGCATCTGAGTCTGCTGAAACTCGGCATCATCCACCCCATCTCACACATTTGGTCATTTCAATGTTTAAATCTTCTAGATTAACCAAACTGACTTTAACTATCATGTTTGATATCATTTGAAATGTCTCAGTGTGATTGGTACAATGGTCTCATTCTCTCAGAAATAGACATAATCAAAACAATAAATATATAACCTCAGGCATCTTTTGAACCACTGTGAAGGGTGTGACTTTTCCACAGGCAGCACTAAGTGTGAATGCCTTTTGTTATGCACACACCCCCTCCCTTGAGGGAATTATTGGATTATTTAAGGTAAGATTTGAGAAAGGCTCAGCGCGATTCTGCCTAACCAGATCAGCCCATAACATGGAGCCTGCTCCATGTTATGTATATTTCAAAGTCAGGATATGCATCTTTTCATCTTGGATTTGTCTGTGATAATTTGATGTGTTGTATTGATCGTTTATGATTTAACTGATTGAATTTGGCATAATACATTTACCTGACTAATAAATTATGTTTTGAATTATTCCAACCACGTGTTATTATCACTGATAAATGTTGTTGTCCATAGCACTACAAGCCACTGTACAGGTTAGTAACGGACTAAAACATGTTAGACGGAGCAGCGTGGCACGCTATACAATGTTGTTGGAGATCCGACTAACAAATTGGCATTAATTCAAGTATACTTGGACTGTAAAAGGCCAACTATTTAGAACAACAAAATATTGTTGAAACTACTTTGAATGT
The DNA here is from genome assembly GCF_052040795.2 of Danio rerio. Classification (NCBI taxonomy): domain Eukaryota; kingdom Metazoa; phylum Chordata; class Actinopteri; order Cypriniformes; family Danionidae; genus Danio; species Danio rerio. The sequence goes on from NC_141034.1 coordinate 43,072,754, forward strand.
GGATATTTAGGCCTTCATCTACAAACTTATAATCCTGTGCGATTATTATTAAAATACTTTGTCTTGATTAAGTAGATAACAGATCTATGGGGACCACATAAAAATCTCCTAAATTGAGTAATGTAGGGTTCTGTCTTTTTAGGAGAGTGGTTAATCGCCTCTGTTTAATGACCAAGTCTGACAAGCTTGTATTAAGAGATTGTATACCCGGCCGGTGCGAGACTCGAGATGCTATAGGAATCTGAGTAAATGAGATTAAGGTATAACAACAAATCAAAAGAATATTCAATCATAATCTAAAATAATGTGAAAGGAAACAAAATAATCTTATCAATGTTTTATAATTGGAGTCAGATAAAACGAGGATAAATATATTAATATTCTAAACCACCTCATACTAAAATTGGAGTCAGGTATGAGTTAAGTTTAATATAAATCAACATTGTGCACTGGAAAGGCCGAACATGCAGTGAACCTTCATCCACCAGTGGATACCGTCATTGGACCAACTGGCTGGACCTTACAATGTGAAGACAAAGGCGGAGTTTGCCCGAGTCTGGTAAAGATGGTGTGCCGCCATTACACAATAAATATAAGAAAAAAAAAAAACAGCTACTAGTCAGTGTAAGATATTCCATATAGCACCTAATAAGCTAGGTTTTTTTGTGCTTAAGATCACCCTCATGTTTCCCTTTTAAATAAAAAGCAGTTTCAGGAAATGGGCTAATAAAGTAGTTTTAATTTAATAAATGATAATTCTTTGCTACGGATTTCCAACATTCTTCAGTGTTAAATCCACATGATTTGGATTTCGTAATTTAAACAGAATTTAAAATAGTTGTTTTGCTAGCTTACGTTGTTATTTCTAAAGTAAACAATTATTCCGTGCTGAATTAATGTAATTAATATATACAGCCGTGGATGCGCACATCACTTGTGCAACACTGTATAACAAGAATCACTATTTTGACATGACTTTGACGGTTAGGTTTAGTGTTCGGGAGGGGGAAGACTTTAATAAAATACAATTAATGGGAAATTTAATCAATAATAAAAAATAATAAAAAATATTACAAAAGACTCAAAAGACTGTTTTCACAACGGTATTACTTAAGAAATGCAGTGATTTTAATTCTGATATTTTAATGGTTTATCATTTTGCTTCAAAATGCTATTGCATATTGCATATTTACAACAAATAAAGACGGAGTCTGAAAAAATAAATAAATAAAAATGCAGTGTTTTAGTTCAGTTTAAATTTTTACCTTTGAATGGGAGAGTTCTCTGGAAAATTTACAATTGAAAATATTAAAATTATACTTTGATTTAAGGCTATTCAAACTATTAGCCATGTGTCCTGTTGTTTCTCTTTCAATACTGCACTGCTTTGAGTTTTATTAAGAGCAGAAATAAGCTATTATTTATTAAGGGAAGTATATGTTTGTAACCTTTTTACTTATTAAATCAGATTATTTCATCATATAATGGATTTATTTTTACTTTGATGCTGCTATGAATATAAACGTATTTTATCTGTTATATGTAAATGTTCCAGCATGAGTAAATTGTTTTATTAATTTTTTTCATATTACATGGTGTGTCATCTATGAATGCAATCAATTTCCTTATTTATTATTTACTAATCCATTAAAGTTTTGTTCAGTTTCTCCATTTGAATGAAGACAGTGCTCTGCTGCCACCTACTGGGTGGTTTTAATATCTGTTCTACATTTTAATTAATAAGTTACAAATGATTTTATAATCTAATATTACTGAATTAAAATGCAGTCTTCTTGGTTTTATTTTTGTAATATTTGTAAATACAGGGTAAATACTTTCATACCACTTTTTAACAACACTTCTGAGTCCATTTCTGCACTGTAGACCTTTAAAAATATTTTTTTATAATGATTTTGTTTGGTTATTAAGAGTCACATACAACATTGTTATTCTATTTCATTTAATTAGAAAATTAAATACACTTCATATTATATTAATAGGGTGGTGTGGCACAAATGGACAGTTTTATTTATTACTTATCTATCAGGACACAAATTAATGAAAATAAATTTGACAATAAGTGCAGCACTCATGTAAACTTCTGAATTTTTTATTTGACAAATGCTGATAAATACATACCAACTTCATCTTCAGTAAAAACACCAACACAAAGCAATACACTCTGTTGAAAGTCCTTCTTTCTCGGTTCAAGTAAAAATCTGGCAGATGTTTTTTTTAGATGTCAGATGTCTCACCTACAGAACATCTGTGTATGCACATGCACACATGTACAAAAGGAAGACTGACAATTATAGAAAATAATAATATTAATTTAAGAGACAGCAGTTTGTAATTATTATTACCTTTAATAAACATAAAAACAATTATATTTTTTTCTACAGGGAAATTCCACTACAGAAGTAACAATCTGCTGAGCAATATATTGGGAAGTCATTTGTTGAACAGAATGCTTGCAGGACCCCCCTCTCACCATAACCAACAGACAAAGCACTTTGTCAAAGTATGTGGCTCTCTGATTGATGACACCTAAAAAAATCAAGTACATATTTAAGCAAGACACAACCATAATTCAAAGTTTTAAAACTAACGGAGTACTGTAAAAACTGCTTGGCATATTCTGTACTCTTTATCATGTGTACACACACACACACACACACACATAGTCTGCTTCTTGAATTTCTTAGTTCCGTTTTCCGCACCAAATGATTATAGCACCTTGACATGTCTTGTTTTTGTACATTTGTCAAAACAAAATGAAAGATATGGGAGGCAAAAGAACTTAAAATATTATCACTTCTCACATGCATATGTTACCAGCCTCAGACAGTGAAGTATGAGAGCCAGTAACTTAACATTTTCTCTTTATACTTTTTAAAGCAGCAATAAACATCTGTATACAATTCAACACCTTTTGTGTCTTACCACCACCATATGCCTTCATTTCACACATAAATTTATCTTAATGATACACATATATTTTAGACATGGTGAGGTATTGTACAAAGAAAAATCAGCATCACTAGAGTACAACAACATTATAAATTTGATTAAATATACAATTTATCAAAATCAACAGTCTTCGTTTTATATATCTATATTGCGTTTAACCTTTTAGACTACCACCATTTTGTGTTTTCTCTTTTACCCTTTAACTGCAGTGAGTAACATCAGTATAGCACAATATCCAGTTTAACCTGACAAATCTATCCAGATTTTACAGAAAATACAGTAAAAGTTATTTAACATCTTTCATTAACACATTATGTTTCTAAAGTATGATGCATTGTAAACTCTATTATTCAACTTGTAATTACATAAACTGAATTGCACATAAAGTACTCATTTTTAGAACTCAACAATCACCTTAACTGCACAACCATCATGTATGATGTTTATGAACCTCTTAGATTTCAATATAAATGAGTATTGGGTTATAAAACCGATTTTACATACCTGTAAGAAAGATGCAAGACACACAGATTAGGATCTGCTGCGTTCTGGCGCTTTCTTTAATAGCTTTGCCCTTTGACCAGAACATAACTTCCTCATTGCGCTAGTGTAATGCGCCCTCTACAGGCATCTTGCCGAACACACTTCAGTTTATGTAACAGAACACAAGTATTATTGAGGTCTTTTTAAATATAAAACTAAAAGAAAGATTTTTAAAAAATAATTTGGGGTGCACTATTTTTGCTTAAACTTTTATATTTTACAGTTACATTTACAGTCTATCACACATATGTGAGGGGTGTAAGGTCTGTCTTCACATGAACAATTGACTGAAACTGCTATCACACCTTTCACAAAGTGAAATTAAAAAGACTGTACAATGTTTAGGGTAAAAAAATAGAGACAAACTGCCTGAAATGTTTTATTTTATCAAAATATTATGGGCCAACTTTTTTGGAACTAAATTGAACTAGTTTTGAGCACAAATCCAAAAGGTTACCAAAATGCCTAATGTATCAATATGATATTTAATAAATTTATAAAAACATGTATATGGTATAAAAATGGATCTTTATAGTATTAATAAACATCTCAGTTCCAAAAAATGTGAATATTCTGAATATTTGTTCATGTGTCAGTTTAAACCAGGGTTAAGAATCATTATAATCAAATATATAAAATTTATATAGGGGAATTTTTTAATCAAAATATTATTTTCTATTTTGTCTGAAACATATTCAGTAGGCCCACACTGAATCCATATTCCATATTTACTCAGTTTTTAAATTCATTTCACTAATATTAACAACGGATAACCGAGCAACGGATCAATCAAAAGGTCAATGAAGAGGGAGGAGTGGTATAATTTTGTATTCAATAAAATACAATTGTATATTCATATAAAATGCATGATAAACATTTTTTTTCAACCAAAAATATGCATTTATTTTGTTTAATATGTATAATAACATGCATAATTTCAAAAATAGTTTTGGCACAATGGCGCCCCCCCCCATGTGTGGCGCCCCTATGCGCCACATACACTGCATACCCCCTTTTTGCGCCACTTCATGCCACAAAGAAAAATATATATTTTTTATCTTTGATATCAATAAACTTCATGTGATGGACTGTGTTGCTCAAAACTCTTTAAAGTTTACATTATTTTTTTAAGTGAATAAGACCGCCAACTGTACGATCAACCTGGAAAACGCCAACTCTAACACAGAAAACATTTTTTTAAAGGCTTTAAAACTTCATATCTCCTTAAAGGCCTTTAATTAAATAAATTACACATAATACGTAGCCCGTGAGGTGTACTGCACTATAATTTAACCATTTAGGCTACATGACAGAAGACGTGTACTTACCATGCAGAGATGAAAACCGGAATCGAAAGCATACATTTCATCAATATCAATATGTTTCCGTGAACCAATGAAAGACTTGTAGGCGGAGCGACATGTTCAGTCCTGCCCACTTATGGGCGGGGCTGAATATGCAGCCCCGCCCCGTATTCAGCCCCGCCCCGATCTGCGGGCTGCAGACGGGTGTACTTGTTGGGTTTAGGGTTGAGGTGGGGGTAGATGCCCTTGTAAACACTCACTCCAACGGGTTCGCATGGCTCTCGGTCCCACTCAAAATGATCCCAGCAACCAAGCCAACCAATTTTTTGAGAGGACAGCGTTGGCTATAAATCAGCCTTTACTCTTCCTACAGAGGTAAAATATGTATTCAGAAGATCTTTCCAACAATATATAGTATGTCATGATTGGATTAGGATTTAATTTTGATATAGTGAAGTAAACCCAAGCGTGCCGCAATCGGAGCATTCACAGTTAAGCGAGTAAAAAGAAAACAAGTAACTCATAAAGGTTTGGAGCCACTTCTTGAATAAACAGGTGAATGTTTTGGGTGATTCCTTCCCATTTTAAAAATTAGAAAATAGAATTTAGACAATCCTCTTTTAGTAGAGCCAAGCAAATCCTTCATTCACAACTCAATCGTTTTATTAGTTCTTCAAAAGTCTCATCTTACACCTGTCGCATTTTTACCACCATAGAGTCCACAAGTGTCAGAATCTCTCCGAAATAACCGTCCTCCTCTCCTACGTCCTGCTCTGTGAGCACCAGCTCCTGGTACTGTTTTTGCAGTTCACTCAGAGAGGCTGTTAATCCGGCGTTCTGCTTAAACTGAGTCGGACACTGAGCCATCATGGCAAGAAGAGTGCGCAGAGCTTTCTCTCTCCAGTCGTGCTCGGGTGACTCTAAAAGCTCAGGCACCAGACGGCACCAGCCCTGCTCCACCAGCACCGGCAGAAGCGACACTTCAGCATACTGACGCAAACGCTCCTGGTGAGAGGAATCTGGGATAATGTCCAGTCCCACCTGCGAAATGAGCTCCTGCAACACAAAGAACAGGGAAATGAGCTCAACATTAGAGCCGGGTTATGCAATGGGATCAAGAAAAAGGTTGCAACATCCTAAACCCAAGTGAGGAAAGTCTGAACAGTGAGATATAAACATAGAAGACCAAAACAATTTAAATAAAAAAATGTCTTTGGGATTAAACAAGAACTGTCACGATAAACATAAATAATCAAAATTTACTGAGATAAACAATATTATTGTCATTTTAAGATCATTTTAACAGTATAATCGAAGCATTAAGCAAGTGCGCTCTTCCAAAGAACACATAATATTTTATTCTTAAGAATATTTGATTTAATTATAGTCATTTTAACTAATAAATAATTGGACATTGGAATCAGAATGTGAAAAGGTATATACTAAACTAATAAATGTTGACAAAAAAAGTGCAAGGTAAAAAGTAACAGAGGCTGCGATATCAGCTACAAGATCTATGTTCAGTTGTCAGACACCCACATGAAAATATACTATAGTAATTTATAGTAAACACTAGAGTGTTTTTTAACCATAGTGACACAGACACCTCCAAAGGGGATAGAGAGGCAGTGCGATCGTTGCTAGAATTAGTTTTTATGTATGGGCGATATACACTTACCGGCCACTTTTTTAGGTACACCTGTCTAACTGCTCGTTAATGCAAATTTCTAGGCATGCAGACATGGTTAAGCAGATCTGCTGCAGTTCAAACTGAGCATAAGAATGGGGAAAACAGGTTATTTAAGTGACTTTGAACATAGCATGGTTGTAAGTGCCAGACGGGCTGGTCTGAGTATTTCAGAAACAGCTGATCTACGGGGATTTTAATGTACAACCACCTTTAGGGTTGACAGAGAATGGTCCAAAACAAAGAAAATATCCAGTTCAGAGGGCACTAATGCCTTGTTGATGCAAGAGGAGAAAAATCAGACTGGTTTGAGGGGATAGAAAGATAGCAGTAACTCAAATAACCACTCGTTACCACCGAGGAATGCAGAAGAGCATCTCTGAATGCACAACATGCCCAACCTTGAGGCGGATGAGCTACAGCAGCAGAAGACCACACCGGGTGCCACTCCTCTCAGAAAAGAGCAGAAAACTGAGGCTATAATTCACACAGGCTCAATAAAATTCGACAACAGAAGATTGGAGAAACGTTGCCTGGTCTGATGAGTCTCGATTTCTGCTGCAACATTCGGATGGTAGGGTCAGAATGTGGCTTCAACAACATGAATGCATGGATTTAAGACCATAAGTTCTGTTAGAAAAAAAGAGGGTCCAACCTGGTACTAGTTCGAAGTACCTAATAAAGTGGCCGGAGGGTGTATATTGCATCATCAAAAATGATTGAGGTCATGTCCATGTGTTGTGAAGCAAGTCGATATATTTATTACTGTGACAGGCCAGATTAAATCAAATTGTAATTCAGTTTATTTTTCATCTTTTGGTAAAAACAGCTTTCCACAGTTATCATGTTGATCTGAAAATGTCTACTCTTCATGTTGTATTTGTGTCTTATGCACACTATATATATTTGATGTTTATGCATTTAAATGATCAGAACTGAAAACACTATGATTGTAAAATTATAGAAAAATATAAATGACTATTGTTTTATATTCCAATAAATTTAACATGTATGATAATGGTGGTACGGTGGTGCAGTGGGCAGCGCTGTCGCCTCATAGAAAGAAGGTTTCTGATTCAAGCCTTGGCTGGGTCATTTTGGTGTGGAGTTTGCATGCTCTCCCCGTGTTGGCGTGGGTTTCCTCTGGATGCTCCGGTTTCCCCCACAGACCAAAGACATGAGGTATAGATGAATTGGGTAGGCTAAATTGTCCATAATGTATGTGTGTGAATGAGAGTGTATGGGTGTTTCCCAGTGATAGGTTGCATCTGGAAGGGCATCCGCTGCAGCAACCCCGGATTAATAAAGGGACTAAGAGACTAAATTCCTATGATATCAAAGCAAAATTATCGTATAACAGATCAGAGATAATATAAGAAATATTTGAATTAGGCACTGAATATTTCACTATTTTATTTTATTAAATATTTTGGTGCTTAAAGGGATAGTTCACCCCAAAAATAAATCTGTACTCACTATTTATTCTCCCTTAAGTGGTACCAACCCTTCCCTCCACTGAATACAAAAGAAGATATTTAGTAAAATGTTGGATACCATAAGGCAATGTCATTTATACTAGGAAACAAATACTAACAAAAGTCAATGGCTACTGATTTCTAGTTTTTCAAATATATATTTTCTGTTCATGAGAAGAAAGAAGCTCAAATATAACTGAAAGGTGAGTAAAAGATAACAGAATTTTCCTTTTTTTGGTGAACTTTCCCTTTAAATATTTAATAAACTCATAATACCTTCTTATAATTCTCTTAAAAAACAGAATGTCATTTTTTGTAGTATTGTTAAAGTCTTTACTGTCATTTTAAAGCACTGTAATGCATCCCTGATGATCCCTTCCAAAAAAAAAAAAAAAAAAAAACATTAGCATGGCAGTGCATCAATTATTTAGGCTTGCAAACAAACATTAACCTTCTCGATGATCATATCGTAGAGAACTGTGATGATTCTGACTCGCATGGCCTCGGCTCCTGGTGTCTGAAACAGTTCACTGAGCACCTGCACACCACCCAGCTTCAGAAAGTGACTTTGAGCAAACGGGAAGTGACGCAGTAGTGAAGCCACAGCAAACAACACCTGTAGTAGAGCAGAATTAATTTAATACATTCATCTACATTGACACATTATCCATGTTACAGACTAGGAATGGGACAGTTCATGAAAAAAAAATACACAAACATATTTAACACACATCTGAGTCTAAACTGAAAGTACACAAACGTAGAGGATTTTTTGAAATGACAGCAGCCAAAATTAACACGCTGCCATCATTACTATCAACAACAAAAGACTAAATAAAAACTTTAAGACTGAAATCAGAATACACTGGGCCTTAAGAGTAACTGTTTTTACTGTACTGTGAACGGTAGAGTATGAGGCTATGCATTTTATGCTGATTTATGGTATTTCTTAATGGTACTTAAGAGTTACAATGTTAAATGAATCAAACAGAAAACCATGATATGAATCTACAATTTTGTGAGCCATCCCACCCCTATTACAGCCAATTTACTGTCTTATTAGACGATAATGCTTTCTGGTTTGTTGTACCTTTTTCTTGACTGTCATTGGTCTCTGAGTGGCAAGCAATGTCAGCAGCTTCTGTAATGCACCGCCTTCTACTGCCTCAACCTGCACTGAAGGATTACTAGAAAAACAATACACACCACAGAAGGAATTACAAAAGAGGAAAGGTGCAGTAGCATCCACTATATTGCATTGTCTACTATATAGTGTAGCAATTAATCAAGCACAGCTCACAAAAACAGATTCTTTTCATTATTGTTTCTACTTGCTATAAACTTGCTTTCTCATTACCCTAATCACAGCTCAGTGCTGTTTCTTTTTTTCTTTTTATTTGCATTTTACTCAATAACACAACAATTTCAAAGAGATAGTAATTATAAAGATTTTGTTCTCATAAAATATAATCTAATGTTTTATTGTGCCTCTCAAAGTGCCGGCTTGCCAGACAGACTTACATGTTATAAATCAGGGGTCCTAAACTGGTTTGGCCATGGGACCCACAGTTTTACATGGTCATCAAGCCGCGACCCAAATTTTTAGGAACTATAATACAATTTTAGGAATTATACTTAATTTGTATTTATTTGTTCACATAAACAAATAGTGACAGAAACATCATAAGAAAATCCCCAAGACATACAAATAAACAATATTTTATTGCTGTCATTTAACAAAATGTATCAAATTATTGAAATATTACAGAGTAAAAACAACAAATACTGTTAAAAATAAACTGTTAATAAAACATGTTTTCTGGTTTCTAATTGTTGTTTATATTTAGAAGGTTGCATGCTCTCTAATGGGAGCACCTCACTACATATGACACTGAGGCTTTAAGTCTTTTTTGTCGTCAATATATCCATACTGTACATATTCAGTTGTACTTGCGCTTCAACATATTTGTTGCAATAATTAAATGAAATTTCACATGTCAACGGTAGGGTTGTCGCGCACACATTTCAAAATAAAAGTCTGTCATAAGCAAAATAAGTAAAAAATTTTACTTTTGTTGTTTTTTTTGATCACACACTCTGCAACCCACTGAAAATGTTCCCACGACCCAAAGAGAGACACTGTTATAAATCACCAACAACCACAATTTCAGCTAAAAATCTACTTTGTTGCTTAACTAAATAAAAAAAAATCTTGGAAGGTCTGATGGGGATATTTTGAAGGAAAATTCTGAAAGGACTTTTTTTTAATAAATAATATAATTTTGTGAGACTTTTTAACTTTAACTCAATAACACCATTACACCAACCTATATTTTCATGTAAATTTACTCACTGATAGGCAGTGTGGCGCAGCTTAACCTTTTTTTGGCTCATATTTTTGGCCGTTTTTCTGTTTTGCCAAAAACCAAAATTGCCTTGTGCATCCCTAGTTTTCACTAAAACTAGGGGCTCTCTAACAAAGCTGGTTTCTGGTGAACTACTGGAAGTCTGAATTGGGAAATCTTACGCTGTCACACTGAATCGATGTGATAAAGACACCAATTTACAGTTGAAGTCAGAATTATTAGTCCCCCTGAATTATTAGCCCCCCTGTTTATTTTTTTTCCCCAATTCCTGCTTAACGGAGAGATTTTTTCAACACATTTCTGAACATAATAGTTTTAATATCTCATTTCTAATAACTGATTTATTTGATCTTTGCCATGATGACAGTAAATAATATTTTACTAGACATTTTTCAAGACACTTCTATACAGCTTAAAGTGAAGCTTAACTAGGTTAATTAGGTTAACTAGGCAGGTTAGGGAAATTAGGCAAGATATTGTGATTAGGATGGTTTGTTCTGTAGACTACTGAAAAACAATATAGCTTAAAGGGGCTAATAATTTTGACCTTAAAATGGTTCATAAAAAATAAAAACTTTTTTTCTAGCCGAAATAAAACAAATAGGACTTTTTCCAGATGAAATAATATTATCAGACCTGCTGTGAAAATTTCCTTGCTCTGTTAAACATCATTTGCAAAACATTTAAAAAAGAAAAAAAATTCAAAGTGGGGGGGGGCTAATAATTCTGACTTCAACTGTATATAGAGAGAATGTTACTTGCCTAGAAACAGCAGATCCGAGCACAAACGCAGCGCACTCCTGGAGACGAACATCTGTACTATTTAAAGATCTGATGACCAGACTCATTCCTCCCATGGACACCAAATTCTGGGCATTATCAACCTACACAATCAATTAAAAAAGGATTCAGTGACTTCATTTCAGGATTATTTTGATTCATAATAAGAACAACTGAAGCTTTACCTGGTGCACGAGATACTCCAAGTCTAGAAGAGCTGCGACTCTCTCTTCGGTTGTGCTGTTTGTATTATTGAACTGGTCTAAAAGCCTCCTCATAACCTGAATATCAGTTTCCACAAGCATGTCCAGAGCCTCCATGTCTTTTTTCAGCTCATCCATTGGCCGAAATTTTGCTCTCACTGCATCTTCTTCCTATAAATCACACACAATTTAACCAAAACTCGAAACGCAACAAAGACAAATGGTTGGAGATGAACTGAAAGGATCTTACTTGTTGATCTACAGGGTCGTCCGCTCCTTTTTTAAACTTTTTCAGAGCCTTTTTCAACTCCTCGGCTGTAAATGAATGGCTGTCCATGTTCATCATACCTTGCCTTAACCACAGAGGAAAAACTATTTACTTCATGATACAGGTCTAAGAGGAGTCATCCAAATTGAATCTGCATTTTATACACACAGCAAGCATATTAAAGGCAAGTACAATTCACTAAATGCCTTCTTTCAAAAGAGACAAACATTTATCTATGATCCAAAACATTCAATATTAAAATTTAAGATTTTGAAATTTGATTAACAGTGTTTAAAATGAATTTTACTAATGCATGAATGCACTTTAATGCCAAACAATTCCTTTAAAATACAAAAATTGATATGCAAAAATGATTAACTGAAGTATAATTCCCATGAAAACTGCTATAACTGCAAAAGTCATTCAGTATAATGGTCTGGACTTTGATTTTACAAATATTTAGAACTTATAATGTAAACACATAAAGAATAGCTAATTATAAAAAAACATATATTTGTTTTCTTCATCATGTGTTGATTGTGATATATTAAAATGACTGTGGATTATTGTTTTTCATAAGTGTTGAAATAACCAGTGGATTTTTTTTTGTCTAAAATATGAAGCTATATTCATCTAAAAAATTAAAAAAAAAAAAGAAAATGTATGTGACACTATCAACAGAGGCAGATTTAGTGATTTGGGAGCCATAAGCAATTTCAGGTATGGGGCCCTAACTTTAGCACAGTAGCAGACTCGAGCAAAATAAAGTAAGATTCAGAGTTCCACATAAGGTGGTTATTAATTAGCAAATATTGTAAATATTATGAATGTAAACATTAGCTTAGCAAGTTACATTTCAACCCTGTGTCCTAACAATACGCTACGTGATGAGATTTGCAGTAACAAGCAATTTGGCTGATTGCATTAGACGAAGCACGACATAAATTTAAATATAGCCATTCAGAAGCACAGAATAGTGCACTTACTGCTCTCCAACGAAATGGTAAGGTTTATAATCTAAGTAATGCATATGAAACCTCTTTAACATTATTATATGTAGATGCTGAATCACTGATTTGTATTGATTTATAACTGAGTCACAGTTCTAAAGGTCAATTTCAGACAGTTTATTTTATTTTCAAGATCTGAAGTGAACTGTCTGCAGCTGCTTTCAGTAGCATGGCAAAAAATCACATTTTTAGCATTTAACACTGAATAAAGCACATGAGGTCTACCCGGAAGACCATTGTCAACAACATATGTTTTCTGTTGTTCAGCTGCAAGAAACAGAAGCCATTACTAATAAATAATAATATTCCTTTGAAATCAGCCTTTAGGCTCGATCGTCAATCTGGCAACCTGCACTTGCATTTGCTTTGATCCAGGAATGTAATTCCTATTTCAACCATACTGCACTTTTAAGTGGAACCTTTATCTTCTTAATGTAAAATTAAATATAATAAATTCACAAATAAAAAAACAAGTTCACAAACTAACTACGTACAGCTAAAGAGCTATATTTGTGATTAGACTTTAGTATTTGCAAGTACAGTATGGAAGAAACGCTCCACTATTCATGGGGGCCATCAGTTTTAAAAAATAAGTAATAACGTCAAAATCTTAATGCTTAAAGACAGATTTTACAACATTCATTCATTCATTTTCCTTCGGTTTAGACTCTGAATTTATCAGAGGTCACCACAGCGGAATGAACCACCAACTATTGCAGCATTTGTTTTAAGCAGTGGATCCCCTTTCAATCGTAATCCAGTACTAGGAAACATACATACACTCTTAAACACATACTAATACTCTACGGCCAATTTAGTTTACCCAATTCACCTATAGCGCATGTCTTTGGACTTGTGGAAGAAACCGGAGCACCCGGAGGAAACCCACACCAACATAGGGAGAACAAACTGGTCTAGCTGGAACTCGAATGATGGATTCGGATTTCTGCCCTCCAATCAGGTCTCATCATGGATCAACGTTTATCCTTTTTTGCATGTCCTGTTTCTCATTATCTTTATTAGATATGATTGATTATTTAAATGAGTATTTAACTTTATTTAAAATTTTAAATTATTTTAACCAACGAATAAGTTAAACACACTGCTTTAAGAAAGAATGTTTAGTGCATTTGCCTGTCTATATGTAACTTTTTCAGGAGCCACCAAACTAGGTCAGAGGTCAGGGAGACCTTAAGTGGAACTGATGGCTAAGGACTGGAAGCGACTCTTTCTATTGCTATTTCTGAGTTATTACTGTCTAAAATGTCTAAAGTGATTTTTGCTATTTTTACGGTGAATTATTTTAAAGTGATTCTACTTTTTATTCAAGATAGACTTTGTATAGTAAGAATATAACTGCCTGAATGTAGATTATACTGGTTTTTAACCAGTTTCGATAAAAACGTCTAAGAGTTGTCACACCTGCTGCAGTGCCCTCTGGTGGTTTTCAAGGGCACCAGTTTTTGTTTTTGTTTTTTGTGTTTTGTATCCTAGTCATGTGATCACTCCTTGTTTCCAGCTGTCCCTCATTGTCTAATTAGTTCTCTCTTTATAAGCCCTGTTATGTTGTGTTTAGTTTGCCTTTGGATTTTTCAATGTTCTGTTTAGGTTTGTCGTGCTTTATTCGTGATCTGGGGGCTGTTCCAGAAAGCAGGTTATGTGACATACCCGGGTAAGTTTGAGAGTAAGTAGGTGGATAACCTCAACTTTGGTTCCAAAATCGAAGGTAACTTCTGGGTATGTTAAGTAGCCATAGCAACTTACTCTCTGAAGATAACCTGCTCCGGAGCAGGTTATGTTTAGAGAGTAAGTTGCTATGTTTTAGAGTTTGTCTGTTTTAGAGAGTTTACTGAGCATTGCGTGCTCTTTTGATGGGAATATTTATGGATGTGGACACGCAGATACAAGTTTTTTCGTTGTGAGAGGGTTATAAGTGCATAGTTTTTTTCATAACCAAATTCATAATGTCAATGTATTTAACAAACCTTTTTGAAATCAAATGTGACAAACCGCGGGTCTGCGCTTACCATAAAAAACATTCAGTGCAGCTCTTTGTATTCGCGTCAGGGCATTTTAGGCAACTGTACAATGTGGCAGTAGGACCACCTGTACAGTATGCCTGGCACTGAACAGTTTTTTACACTTTCGTACAGTTCCTTGGTCATAAATCACTGCGTATCATTACACAGATGATTCAGAGCACGGGAATAGCGTAGTGGACAGTGCGTCGATAAAGAAAAACGGAGCGCACAACTGAGCGAGTTCTAATCTCACTTACAGATCTTGTGTTTTTTCTCTCCTTCTGCACCCTCACATTTTTCTGTATATTTAAGTGGCAGCTTTGTCTTTTGTAGGAAAATATATCTTTAATTTTAGATGTAGGACGTCATTCTTATATATATACATTCACGCACACACACACACACACACACCTACATTTTTTAATATAATATTTTTTTCAGGGTTTCTAAATGCTATTGTGTGCATTAATTGCAGCCGATTTTAAAGATCCATCAGTCACTAAAGGACACTGATAATATAAAATTTCTCCAAAGTATAAGTGTGCAGGTACAACTTAATTTTCTATCCTTAATCTTTTGGTGTTTCAACTATTAAACTCATTACTGCTTCCACTTACCAGCTCATCACACACACCCCACCTCATCACTATGTTGAGGCTAAATGGCTGATTTTCAGGAAGTAATGATTCAAGTGTATAACACAAATATAGTAAAAAAAAAAAAATAAAAAACTATAAAGCAAATGTTGCTTAACACAATGTTTATTTTTATTATATTTGTATTATAAAATAGAATCATTACTGGGCACTACATTGTTACTTGCTGGAGGACAAAAGATACCCTTTTCTGCCTTATACGATGACACACCCTACCTGCAGCCTGACCCAGAGGAAATCTCAGTGACCCAAGCAGACAAAACAGATGGAAGAGTGCTAAAAAATATAATTAATCAAAAAACTATGTTCAATCAAATAGTTTGGTCTGTTCATTTCTTCATTTCCTGAAATAAAATGAATGATTTTGTACACTGCTTTATACACACACCTTTCAACGTGCAACATATTTTTCATATACATTTCTCACCTTAAGGTGATGCTCATGTGACTTTATCTTTGAAGATGGACCTTATACAGCTACTTTAGAATTTAAATATGTAGATAAAAGATTTTGTGATCCAAGAGTAATATTCAAATATGGAAAAGTGCAGAAAATTCTTACACTGCTTGTTAGTTGAGGCAGAAGGAACTTCGTCTGCATGCAAAATAAAAAGAACCTAAAGCTTCCTGACAACAATCACTTACAACAGTGACAGAGTTTGTGGTTTAAGTCAAAAACTCAACCGCTGAAAAGCCTTTATTATAGGACACAGCAGTTAGACAGGCCTCTTTCTATTAGCTGCATGTCAGAAAGAATATTCTAGAGTGTTAAATAAAGAGCTCCAGTAATTAAATATTACCTTTTATGATAATGTTTCTGTGTTTAATGACTTTGGACAGAGTTCTAGCTCCAGAAAGATTACAATTTCTATAAGCCTTATTAGTCAATACACATATTGTGGCCTTAAGAAATTAATGGCAAGAAAAATAAATGCATGAATGGTTACACAACATACTCAAAAAGGATGTTAAAGAGTAGTTTAATTTATCATTACAATAAAATGGAGGGTGGCATGTGTAATTTAATGAACTAATACATTTTCTTATTATTTATTTTTTATTTTCTTATCTATTTCTTATTCTATATTTCTTTCCTTCGTTGAAGCAGATGTGTAATCTCTGTGTTTAAAACCTCCAGCTTTGCCTCTGTAAAGTGCGTTGCCCTTTTTTTCTCACCGTGACTTTCTATGGTGACTCGTGAATTCGGCGATCTACTGAAAATGCCTTCAGGTGTGTGCCGTGCACGCGCATTAACCCGCGGTTATCTTCAGGAGGTTGATTTAACTAACTCTTGTCACCTGTTTTGGAACCAACATACTCGCGGTAAGCAGGTTTTGGGTAAATCAACCGAGAGTTTAGGTTTTAGCAGATGGTAAGTTAACCCAGCTTTCTGGAATACCCCCCTGGTTCATCGTGTTTGGTTTGTTTGTTTGTTCACTTTGTTTAGTATCATTACTATGTTTTTGGATACCTGTTTAGTTTGTGTTTGATTCACTTTTGAGCTTAATTTTTGCACTTCATGTTTTCCTCGATTTTGGTACCTTGCCTGTCCCTTTGTCATTTTTTTGGGGATCTTTATTGTTTGACAATAAATGTGTTTTGCTGCACTTGGATCTTTCCCTTGTTTTTGTGATACCCAGTCGTGACAAGAGTACACTCAGCCTTGGATAAGAAACAGATTATACTTTGTGTGTTCTATTTGATTGTTGATCCGTTTCACAGGTCTGGAGCCAGCCCTAATCAGTCTAAGGGATGTTTGACGTTTATGCTGAAGATTTTGTTCAGAATATACGCACGAACCCCACATGAAATGTTCCTAGTCTATCTGTGTTTTAACCAATCAGGTTAGAACTCCTATATGTATGACGCAGTTAATGACGTTATGTGAGAGTATAATTGTTATTGATTGGTGATTGTAAGCAGAGCGGCCTTATTACACAGTTATTATGTTAATACACTTTTTGATCCCTTTACCTGTTTCCATCCTTCCAGTATTTAAAACCTTCCTCCTCTCCCATCTTGACCTCCCTTTGTCCGGTCTGGAGATTGAGTCTGACATGAGAGCCTGCTGGAACCGCTTGACCTACATTGATTACATGTAATGTTGAATTGAGCTGTTCATCAACTGTTTGATCAGATAAAAACACGGCAGTCAGCATGGGAATAAACCCACCTGGTCTGAGAGTTTGCCACTTGTCTGTGGGTCTGAAAACCTCCAGATCTTCAGGATCTTCATCCTCTAAATGCGTCTCTTCAGCGTTGTTGAGATCATCAGAGTCTTCTTTGATCAACAGAGCTGTTGGTGACTGTGTAAAGAAAACAAATCGAATATTACTTTAACCCTTCAACTGCTCGCTCTTTTGTTTAAAAAAAAGAGAAAGAAAACATGTTAAACGAGAATCTAAAATATTTTTATAGCATATTTCAATAAATGAAGATTTAGCATTCAAAAATGTTTTATGTTAATTATGTTTTCAAATAAATGGGTCTTACATTTCATCTTTTCTGATTTTATCATAGTATATGTATTAATTACAGTATACTTTCACCATATACTAACATATCAATCATTTGGTAGAGGTTGCTATTTTAGAAATTATGGGATGTGTTGAAAGAAAATTCATTGAGTGTGTTAACTAGCGCCATTAGGAGTTAAAAAATGCAATCCAAAAATGTTTGTCTTGGTGGGGTAGCAGTTGATAAAGTACAGAAAAATGTCTAAATTATGGAGATTCACATATATACAGGGTTCATACACATTTGTACTACTAAAATTCTTTTCAACTTTTTCAAAAGCTTAAGGAAAATATTCATGCTCTTGTTTGTACGTGATAAATAAGAAAAAAAAAATGCATGTTCAAATTTATTACAGCATATCAATAAATATGTGACAATCCATGTGGATTATGTTTATTTTTATATCTGTAAAATAGTTTTTACTAAGTATCTTGCTGTGTGTGGCTTGTGTTTTCACAAGACTTAAGATTAGTACAAATTAGCCGCAGTATCTCACCTCTGCAGTTAGATATTGTTTCTGGACACGACACTCAAAATGCATCTTGAACTGCAGTGAAAGCGAGTGAATGAAAGGTGAAGCTAAAATTGCTTTAGATTTTTTAAGCTATTGCTTTTTGTAACCATTTTATTTTTTAGAGTTAATCTCAAATATATTCAAGTACACAGATAATAGTTAAAGACATTTTCATGACTTTTCCCAAACATTTTGGGTTTATTTGTTTTTCCAAAACTTTTCCAGGCCTGGAAAATGCCTTTTTGAAATTTCATGACTTTTCCATGTTTTCTAGGACCGTATGAACCCTGTATATAATAAAAGAGAAAAAAATACAAGATAAAAAACTAAAGTCAGAGGTAAAATTATATAAGATATAGTTTTATGCCTATTTAAGATAAAAAAATGAAATAAATTATTGTAAATTAGAAAAATAGTCCACGTCTACCCAAAAATGTACACTTGTGGATGAAAATTCTGTCTATTATAATAAAAAACAAAATAATAATGTACTGAATACAAGATGGGTCGACACAGTGGCTCAGTGGTTAGCACTGTTGCCTCACAGCAAGAGCGCTGGTTCGAGTCCCAGCTAAGTGAGTTGGAATTTCTGTGTGGAGTTTGCATGTTCTCCGTGTTGGCGTGGCTTTCCTCCGGGTACCCCGGTTTCCCCAAAAGTCCAAACACATGCGCTATAGATTAATTAAATAAATTAAATGGTCCATAGTGTATGAGTGTGAATGAGTGTTTCCTAGTACTGGGTTGTAGCTATAAGAGCATCCACTGTGTAAAACATATGCTGGAATAGTTAGCGGTTCATTCTGCTGTGGCGTCCCCTGATTGATGACTAAGCCGAAAGAAAATTAATGAATACAAGGTTTCGACTTGTTATAAATGAAAATGATTTCAAAATTAATTAAACAAATTTCCAACAGTTGTCTTATTTCTAGAGACAGGTATATAGCCTAGGGCAGGGGTGGCCAATCCTGTTCCTGGAGATCTACCTTTCTGCAGATTTCAGTTGCAACCCTTATCAAACACACCTGTCTGTAATTATCAAGTGGAGTTCAGGTCCTAATTAATTGGTTCAGGTGGGTTTCATCAGGGTAGGAGCTAAACTGTACAGGAAGGTAGATCTCCAGGAACAGGATTGAGCACCCCTGGACTAGGGTATATACCTGTCTCTAGAAATAAGAAAACTGTTTATTAAGCTTAACACAAAAACACACACAGATAAAAGGATACAGAATGGTTTCTTCCATGTAATATAATAATAAATATTAAAATATGGTACATCCCAGCAGCTGATCTCACCTTCACATCGTGGGCAAATATAAGATGAAGACTCAACAGCCAGAAAGTGACAGTCAGTCCAAATCTGACTCTCCACTTGTTTGCCATTACACGACTTGTCAACATTATCTTAATTTAAATAAACGCAAAATATGTGTAAAGACAATATCAGGCTTATCCATTTCCAGAAGACCAACCGATCCTAAAATCCATCCCCGCACTGGCGATTTACGGTTGCTGTTTTACTCTTTCCTGAATTTTGCCCGTTTTACATAAAAACATCTGCATGTGTTGTTTAATATGTTAACGTGCTGAGTTTTGCGGTTGTGCAGTAACAGAAACCACTAGACACAACCATGAGCACTTCCGCAGTCCGATTGAAACACATACGTGAACCAATCACCTGAAAGCAAGTCTGCATTTTAGATGAACGTCATTCATACTGAGTGCGGTGATTGGCTGCATGAAACATACACGTTTCCTGACGCAACCCTACTGAAAGTTAGTCAAATACTAAAATAATTTTTGTTGACAAATTATTTATTAATCGTGCTTCCCCTGACAAGTATTAAGAAATAAATCATACATATTATAATGTATATAATATTATATACATATTATAATGTTATTATAATTATTATATACATATTATAATGTATATACATATTATGTATATGCATATGGCATATCTTATATTTCCCAAGACAAAAGAAATACAATTTAAAATATTAATCGATACACTCCTCCTATTCATTCATTTTCTTTTCGGCTTAGTTAATAATCTGGGGTAGCCACAGCGGAACGAATTGCCAACTTATCCAGCAAATGTTTGAGCCTTCCAGCTGCAACCCATTACTGGGAAGCATCCATACAATCTCATTCACACAATTTAGCTTACCCAATTCACCTGTACCGCATGTCTTTGGACTTGTGGGGGAAACTGGAGCACCCTGAGAAAATCCACGCAAAGACGGGGAGAACATGCAAACTCCACACAGAAATGCCAACTGACCCAGCTGAGGCTCAAACCAGCGACCTTGTTGCTGTGAGGTGATTGTGCTACCCACTGCACTCAGACACAGAACACAAATGTTTTACTTGACGATTTGCTCATTTGTTTTGGAAAGCAGAGAAAGATGTTAATAATAAAGGCAGCTGTGAAGGTTTGACTTTCACATTACACTATGTACTATACGGAATCACTAAAGATTGCTCTATTTTGCAGGATTTGCTCAATATTATCATTGTATTATGCCCTGGCTAAAATGTAAACAAAAACTGCTCAAAATGTTTTATTTGTTTGTATTGCTAATATCTGTTTTATATTGTATTTTTTTTTTTTGTCATTTGATTGATTTTTGTAACTTTACACTCTTTGTATTTATTTTTTGTATACTATTTTTCTGGACTAATATTTATTCTCTGATTCCACCTGACTGCAGCTTTTCACAAGAAGTTTGGCCAGAGGAGAAATGGTGGTGCCAATCTCCACGCTGAAATTTAAACAAGAACCTTATCGCCGTGACGTAGCTTCAAAATTTCATTTTCAAACCAGAAGAATTGCTTGAAATAACGCAAAAACAACCAACTTTCACCTTTCTGTAAAATATATTTGTCCTAACAGTGTTTTTAGCAGCACGGGACACTTATATGATGGTCAACATCTCAAAAAATGTTTTAGCTTTTACCGACCCTTTAAATTAATACATAAATCAACCACTCTTCAATTCATTCACTCTTTTATTTCAACATGCTAATTAATTATATTACAGACCGTTTTACTGAATGTAAAAATGACAAACTGCACAACAAATCATTCACAGACAGACATGCCACAGCTTCAACATTACAGATCTTATCTTAAACATATGATATGATTCACATACTGAATTAGAGACACTACTGTTGAGCGCACTCATTAGCCATGGTCTTTTGTGAGCTAACATGAGTGGGTTGTTGGTACTTTTTCCTTTTCTTTTCAGTTCTCCAGTTTTCCTCCTCTTCGCTGCTCTGATGAGTCTGATCCACATTCTTGCTATTGGAGTCATTTACTGGAGACCTACAGGCAAATCATTGAGTTTGTGGAGGTTCAAAACATAGACCTTAAGTTAAAAAGGCATTTTCACACATTAATTTAATAGTTAATATAACTCACATCATTCCTACTGCCACAGGAGTAAAGATTTTGAATCTTAGAATTTTTAAGGAAGAAAGGTCATTCATTATTAACTCAACCTGGTGCTGTTCTAATAACATTTGCTTGTATCTTAAAAGTTAAAGTGTGAACACCAACAAGCAAACAAGCTCAATTTGTATTATTAATATTTGTGTTGTCCTCGTGTTGGTGGGGGTTTCCTCCGGGTAATCCGGTTTTCCCCACAGTCCATAGAAATGCGCTACAGGTAAATTGGATGAACTAAATTGACGGTAGTGTAGTATGTATGAGAAGTATGTAGTATGTGTGTGAATGAGTGTGTATGGATGTTTCCCAGTACTATGTTGCAGCTGGAACGGCATCCGCTTTGTAAAACACTTGCTGGATAAGTTGGCGGTTAATTCCACTGTGGTGACCCTGATGAATAAAGGGACTAAGCTAAAGAAAAATTTATGAATTTGTGTTGTTGTAGACCAAGAGAAATTAACTACAAGGGAAAACAAACCCTAAAATTGTGTTTCTGTTTGTTGGATGTTGGTTGGATGTGCCAAAACGCTCTTCAGTTAAACAAAGCAGACCTGCCAAGCGGCGAGACTCTATGACTAGGGTCATAACCATTAACATCCATAGTATCGTATTTGTTGTCTACTAGTGTATGGAAGTCAATGGTTAAGAGTTTCTTTAAAATATCTTCATTTAGGCTCAGTAGAAAATAGAAACTCATAAAGGTTTGGATTTGGAACCACTTAAGGGTGAGTAAATAGTGATTACATTTTAATTTTTGTGAACTATCCCTTTAACTAAAGTTTATGATATACAGTACAGCACCAAAACAAGCTGTTTTGTACAGTTTTAAAATAGGGCTGCACGATATTGGAAAAATCTTACAGTGTGATTATTTTGTTTTGTTGCAATATATGTTATGAATATAAATATAATTTCACCAGGTGATTTGAAAAGTGATCAAGTCTTTTTAATATAATAAATTACAAGCATTCAGCAGGTAAAATAAGTATTGAAAACGTCTAGGAATTCTAGAACCACGTATTGATTTTTTTTCTGGGAATAATATTTCTGAGAGAGAAAGTACTGAACTAGAGAACATATTTAATACTTTATATAAAATAATTTTTTGAGGGGGTAATGGCAGCTAAAGACGCCTCTCATATGGGGAATGAAGTAACATGAATTGTTTCAACAGAATAAAAAAATCTTGATAGTTCTGTGGGTCTCGTCTGTCAAATCTGATCTTTAATTTGTATTTTCTATTGGATTCAAGTCAGATAATTGGCTGGGCCATTCTACAGCTTAATTTTCTTTCTCTGAAAGCATTTGAGAAATTCCATGGCTGTGTTTTGGAGTATTGTCCTGCTAAAACATCCACCCTGGTTTCATCTTCATTATCCTGCTAATGTAGATGTTTAAATAAAGCAGCTAATATTAATTTACAATGACGAAGGGCAGAGGGTTGCTGAATGACTATTGAGAGATTTCAGCTGCTGTCTGGCCTTTCGCTACTTTTCTACACCTCCCTGTCTTCATGTGTTCAATACTTTTTTCCTGCGTCATTTGATTTTATTATGCAAAACTTAACTTGCACACTAATTAGAATTATTTTTATTTTTTTTGCATATATGGATTTCTTTGGTTGTTACCAACATCCAGGCCAAATTTCAAGCCAACAGCACCTTTGAAATATGTTTTAGCAGAGAAAAATGGTGAAGTGTTAAACACTTATTTTCCCCACTGTATACAAATGAAGCAAAAATAAAAGTTAAATAACTAATCCTTAATGGTTTTTTGGAGAATCAAACAGTATTTAAACACAGAAATTAAGCAATCAAACATAAAATAACATAGTCATTATTGTATAAATATTTGTATACAATAATTAAAATTTATATATTAATATCTTTATCTTTTAATCCTCAATTAATAATCTAATATTACTATGGGACTATTGTGTATACACACATTGCGATATCGATGCTTAAACAATATATTGTTCAGCCGTAGTTTAAAATAACTCCAAAAGCCAGGCACCTTACATTTACAAATGGCCATGTGTGGTTTTAAATGAAAAAATAATGTGGATATGGTTAAATAAAAGCAGGACATCGCGTAGTCCAAAAAGAAAGAAGATACTATGGCATAATAGAACAACACCAGGATGAGTAAATGATGCCTAATCTAACTATCTCTTAAAGTGTACTCTAATATATTACATTACAGTGTATTATTTTTTAGGACTCTAACATTAATAACGTTCACAGTGATTTAGCAGTTCCTAATAAGCAATCTTCTTAATGTGCAGTCATTAAACCAAGAAGTCATGAGATTAAATGTCAAAGCAAGTTCCTTCGAGCTACAGGATTCCTGAGAGGAAGCGGTAGAGCAGGAAGTGATGGGCGAGGAGTGAGTGTTCTCATAAAACCCAGGAAGAGGAAGATGACAAGCACTGTAAAGTTGACACAGCGCAGCAGAAGGGAGAAGGGTTGGCATGCAGAGGCTGGCACTGACCTGGGTGCATCAGGAATGCATACTGGAGGATCCTCACAAATGCGGACAGACTTGCTCTCCCGAGACAGGACAGGGTTGGGTTCGGTGGGTTGTTCAGACTGCAATGGGATCACAACTGGCTTCTCGACAGGATGACTGGGGGTTTTTTCTTCTGCTTTTTCATTCGAGTTCTTGCTTAGCTCGGTATCCTGGGTTGTGGTTTCGTCTTTTACAGATGCAGAGTTTTCTTCTGGAACAGGAAACTTCTCCCGACGGCGTTTCTGTACTTGTGCTTTGTTCACCTCTGAAAACAAGCAACATAACATTTATGACCAGCATATGATAACAGAGGGAAGTTGCAAATTACCAGTGCATTGATGATATGAACAGTTGGATGTGCCAAAACGCTCTTCAGTTAAACAAAGAGAAAACTGAAGTCAGTGCGTTTGGGAACAGAGATGAGGTTCTCAAGGTAAATGCGTAGCTTGGCTCCATAGGTCAAAAAACAAAAAAAATTCAATCTAGGTGTGATTCTGGAGTCAGATCTGAGTTTCAGTGGTCATATGTCAAATAAGTAAATCAGCATACTAACCTCTCAAAAACATTGTAAGAATTAGAGGCTTTGTTTCCAGTGATGAGTTTCAGAAACTTGTTCATGCTCTTAACCACCAGCAGAGTGGATTACTGTAATGAACTCCTCATTGACCTTCTCAAAACACACTTTTATGTCTTCTTTTGTTTTTCATTCCTTTAAAACTTGTTTTAACACATTTTATGTGTTATTTTATATATTTTTTTATTCATTGTTGTCTTTATTTTCTTGTTACTTTTATTCTTGTTTATGTAAAGCACCTTGAATTACCATTGTATATGAAATGTGCTCTATAAATAAAAGCTGCCTTGCAAATGTATTCGCTCACTTTTTAATTGTTTGTGGTTTAAGAAGTATTTTTATAGGCATTTCTAAAAAACTGTTTATAATGTCATGTCATAAACAAAATCAGCTATGAATTTAATCCCAATGTTGCAAAGTTTAAATTGAAGCAAAAAGTATTTAAAATCTACTATTAATTTTATAGTTCATATTTCCATTCGGGATAAATAAGTTCTTAACTAACTAACCGTTACCTAACTTAACTAAAGTTGTCTTGCATTTAACAGCTTTATATCATTCATTTTAAGTTGCAGTTGTTCTTAGCATCTATGAAAACAACATATTTCAAGCATATGTATGCATTTATAGAAATATGTAAGTATTTTGAGATTGGTTAGATCTGCTGTGTTCACTGGGGCAAAAAATAAGGAACAATTAATTTATTTTTGGCACATTTTGCTTACGATGAGTTTATGTTTGGTGGACTTTTCTGTACAGCGTTGTGATTAGTGTTTTTGTCTGCACTAACTTTGCGGTTAAGCAGAATTGTTTTAAAACCATTGTATTAAAAAGAACTGAGTTCAGTTAAAGCTCACAACAGGGGTGTCTTTACCCTTAGAGCTGTTCAATCACACCTGTGTGATTAGAATATTCAGTTCATTTCATGATCAGCTCTGCTGAATTCAAATCAGTTTTTCTGCCATGGCAATAATAATATTATTTTGCACCATCATCTGACAGATTGCTTTCTTCATATCAGATATACACTTTTTAGGAAGCTAGAATATTTACTCTATTGTTTTCCTAATTAAGCAGACACTTTCATTAACTTCAAGACAAGTTGTTGAATTTATATGTTGTAAATTAGTCAGCTTTAGTTTCTCCACTGCAGTACACATTATAGATCAGCTAATATGATCTATAGAATGCAAATATGTGTTCTCATGTGAATTGTGTTCTTCTTACACACATTTGAGAATCGGAAAATCAGATATACTGAACCCTATTGACCTTATTCTTCAATGTGGAGTCATTTTATGATTGTTTTACAGCTTCCAGTTCAGTTTCCTAAGGGAGTAATGACTAGAAATAATGAACGGTCAAACTATTTGCTCTACAAAAAAAGTGTGTTCATTATTATATAGATAAAGTAGAATAATATAACATGAAAATATCGGTTTACAACATCAAGCAGCATAATGAGCATTTTTTAACATCTAAAATTAATAGAAGTGAAAGAGAGCGGAAGTCTAAAGGCAAAAGATTCAAATGGCTGCACTCGCTCATACACAAAGAATAAGGTCAATAAAGCCGCTCGCATCATATCATCTGATACATGAGTTTCTAAGACCAATATAACATCAATATAAGCAATATTTTGTTTAAAAATCTGCTGAATATGATTTGATACTTTGTATTTTATTGCTTGGATGTTTTAATAAACATATTTTTGCCTGTTTTTGATATGTCAGGCTTTACAGGGTTAATAAGACTGTGGATTTTTGCAAAAAATAAAATAAAATAAAAAATAAAAAATACACTGTTGCTGTGATGATAAATCTGACTCTTCATGAACTTATAAAAGTAATGCATTATATATAATGGTCATATTTAAAAAAAAAAAAAACTCAAGTGGGAGATCAGCTAGAGAATTTAAAACTTGCACATGAAAGAGTTAACAAATCTAACCTTCAATATAGATGTAAAATTAGAAAACTAATGCTTATAGATGAAAAACAATTACCATTAGGTGTGTATTTAATCTTTAGTTCTTCAAGCTTGACTTGAAGCTTCATATTGTCACTGTGTCTTAGTTTCAGTGCTTGCTCTGTGCCATAGAGTTTCCTCTCCAACTCCAATACTCTCTGACTTTCAGAGAGAGCCTTCATTCTCGCCATCGATAACTCTTCCTTTAGTTTCTCTGCATCCTTCCTATAAAAAATATCACCAATATTATTTTTTTAAAGTCCAATAGCACCCTCATAAGGTAAAAGAAACTGATGAGAGAACACTTACTTTGAATTTGCAAGTTGCATTTTTAATAGATCTGTGTAATATGTCTCATCCTTAAGCTCGCCTTCATTAGATGGAGGATGTGGATGGTGGTCTTTTACAGCCATCTGTTGGCGACATGGTTATTAGTAACATGTCTCAAACATTAATGTTTGTTGGATGTAATACAGTAAGCTTACCTTCTCTTTCTCCAGTTCTCTTACTTTCATCATCAGGCTTTCTATCTCTTTGTTCTTGTCAGATAACATGAATTGCAATCGTTCAAGCTGGGCTGGGTCAGCCCTGTTGCCCTGGAGCTGCATAAGAGTGGCTATCTGCATCTAAAACAGCAGACGCAAGAAATAATTTAAATCGACGTACATAATACTGAAATTCTTGGGAAAAAAATGAAATAAAATGTACCTTCATGTGGTGCATATGTTGTTTGGTGAGGACATGTTGCTTTTGAAGAGAATCATAATTTCTTTTCATGCTGTTCAGCTGCCGCTCCATTGCTGCTCTCTTGTCTTCTACCTGTGCAAATCCAAATATTTTTGTCAGGTTTTTAAGTTCCTCATTTGTAATGCTGAGTTTACACTGCACGATTTTCAAAGTAGCAAGCTACGTCTCACAACAAAACACACGTGAGAAGAGTTATGAAAACACATTTATAGTGTGTGTGTGTGTGTGTGTGTGTGTGTGTGTGTGTGTGTGTATATATATATATATATATATATATATATAGATATATATATATATATATATATATATATATATATATAGATATATATATATATATATATATATATATATATATATTATATTTTGCTCACCTAGCATTTAAAGGGAATTTGTACTGACATTGCTCAGATGACATGTCAAACAGACATGGGTGCTCCTGCGAAAGTTTTTTTTATTTTTATTTTTTTGGGTCCAAACAGACCAAAAAACAATCACTTTTAACTTCTCTTCCAACTTCCCGCTGGCCTGGATGCTGCTTTCTCATTGGCTGTAGGTAATCGCCGATGTTATTTTTAATCAGAACACATTTTACAATTGATGACAGCTTCAGATATTTAGCATGCCATATATCTCACGAAGATCGAAAACTTTTCGGCAATTCTCTCACGTCTTTGATAGTTGTGTAATTGTTACTCATATGAACGAGCACTGATTTGCCTGTGATTTCAGACTTTTGTCTGCGATTTCTCAAAAACCTGTCGGTGAGTCAAAATCGTGCAGCCTGAACTCGGCATAAGTTTATAGTAATATATAGTTATTGCGTTTAAGTCTTATAATCAAAGCTCTTGCTACACTTAAATAACACTATGCTAAAAAGTAGAAGTAATGCTGTACCTCAGAAAACAAGGAATTGCCTTTGCTGTTTGGATCTTGTGCCTGCTGCAACACCTGCTCCAGCTGGATCTGAAGGTCTTGGTTTGCCTCACGAGCTTTCTACATGGAAGAGAACAAAAAGGATTATGTATTAATGCCTTATTATTGAGTGAAGAAAATGTGCAGCATGGAAAATGTGTTTCAGAGCAGTAACTCTACTGATGTACACTGTATCATCTTTCAAAAGTTGGTAAATGACAGGGATTCTGCAGGTTTCACCAAGTTAAATTTAAGACTTTTTAAGAGCATTATGAATGAAATTTCAAAAATGGTTAAACACTAAGGAATTTTTCAAATGGCCCAGATGAAAATTATTATTATTTAATATATTTAATAAAACAAATAACAATTTAATAAAAAAAACTAATTACAATATTTAGATAATAATAAGAAAAATAT
Source organism: Danio rerio (assembly GCF_052040795.2). Classification (NCBI taxonomy): domain Eukaryota; kingdom Metazoa; phylum Chordata; class Actinopteri; order Cypriniformes; family Danionidae; genus Danio; species Danio rerio. Next base: position 43,101,654 of record NC_141034.1, read on the forward strand.
TTTAATATTATGTAAAAACAAGCTAGCTCTAGTTGTATCCACACACTTTTTTACCAACATTAAAAAAAAAAAAAAAAAAAAGTTTAAAAAAATAACTATAAAAAACAAAATCTATGCACAACTATTTGTCCAGGTTGGTGTAATCAGCAGTAAATACATAAAACACCTTTAAACAAACGCTTAAAACCATTATGGTAAATAGTGTTAAAAATGACCTTTTTTAATAAAAAGTCTGGTTTATTTAGATGGTTGTTGGTGATAGTTTGGGTGTTGTCCATATTGTGTAACAATACATGAATAAAAGAAAATAAAGACCTGTTTAGAAAAGATTTAAAACCTACAACTCAATATTTCAGTAAATTTAAGAGTTTTTAAGGCCTATAAAATTTCAATTGTAAGATATTTTAAGACCCCGCAGATTTTCTGAAAGGATCTATTAAATCTATCAACTGAAAGTTAAGCCTATAACATGGTTTCAAAGGTTTTTTTTTTACACAAATGCTGTTATTTAAAACTTTTTATTCATTGTGAAATAAATTTAAAAAACAGATTATTATACTAAAATGGTTTCTGCAGCATGAAAGTTCAGCTTTGATTTATATAATAAATTAAGAATATATATATAAAGTTTTAATAGTAATTTTACTTAATATTAGATCAAATATATTAAACTTCATTGTACTGTGACAAATGTCTATTTTTTAAATCTTACCCAGACTAAGGTATTATAAACAATTGTTTTACAAAAATGTGTATTGACATACCTCCAAAGCGTTATAGCAGGACACTGCCTCTTTCTCTCTCTCCTCCTTCTCTTCTGTGAGTCTCTCTAGTTGCCTCTGGAGGGTGGTGTTGGCCAAATGTAACTGTTCGTCTTTGTATTGAGCCTCCTGAAGCTCCTGCTCCAGAGTAGCCTGTAAGACAATATAACACTTCCACATCAAGTGCACACAAACATGGCTTATGCCCTCAAACCTATATACCTCCATTCAAAATAATTATCAGACAGTACTCTACCATTGCAGATTCCAACTCCATCTTCTGCACTTGCAGCTCAAGGATCTCTGAGGACATTGTTTCATGTGCGCGTTCTGTGAGGGCACGCAGTTCTTCAGTTTTGCTGTTTAGTGCTTCAGCTTGCTGGTCCAGCTTGTGTCTCATCTGCTTCTCGGCAAGCTGAGCCTCCTCTAAATCAGTCTTCATTTTCACCACCTGCAAAGCAATTTTATAAAGTCAATAAATAATTTTGATTTCATGCTTAAAAGGTGAAAAGGAAATCGAATCACTATTTTACTGTCTCTCAATTGGTTCCAAAGCTTTAAGAGTTTTCTTTTTTTTTGTTGAACACTAAAGAAGAAACTTTGAAGAATGTTATAATCCAGTAACCATTCACTTTCATAGTAGAAATACTAGGAAGTCAGAGGTTATCGGTTTTCAGCATTTTTCAAAGTATCTTCTTTTGTGTTCAGGTTTGTGACAAGTGAAAATTGAGTATATGTTGACAGAATTTTCAGTTTTGGGTGAACTATCCCTTTAAACCTTATTAAATCCCTTTCCTCCCTTCCTAGGTCAGAAATATAGGGCTGCATTAATATGTATGGCAATACAAGGTGCATGATATAATAGTATATAATATTGTATATTAACACAATTCTTAATTGATTCAGTATCAAACATGGTGATAGTGCATAAAATAATGGTATTCCCAGAGAGCACGGGTTGGGATATTGAGAGTTGAGGTAGGTTTTTGTGGTGTATTTTCACATCTAGATAAGATGACGAGATCATTGCAATTAGATATAAAGTTCAGCAAATGTATCAATGCACAAGAATAAAAGCAAAGTGATGAAAGCAAAACAAAGAATTAAAGATGGCACAGGCAGAGGCTGTCACATTACCTGAACATTCCAATACATGAAAGTATTTATAACAGGGGAGTCAAAAACTCTGTCCTGGTGGGCCGGTGTCCTGAAGAGTTTAGCTCCAACCCTAATCCAGCTAATCAAGCTAATCAGCTAATCAAGCTCTTACAAGATATACTAGAAACATTCTGGCAGGTGTGTGGAAGCAAGTTGAAGCTAAACTCAGCAGGACACCAGCCCTCCAGGACTGAGTTTGGACACCCCTGATTTATAACAACATGAGCCATTTGTAGAAGATTGTGAGCGGTGTTACTTATATAAGGGCTGGCCGATTAATCAAAAAGTAAACGAAATTGACATTCAGAACCTATAATCAATCTAAGTTTTCCATGCTGATTTCTTTTTTTATTACTTTCCCTACCGCATGTGGACTCACGTGGCCCTGCTAATGTACAAGACATGTTGTGAAATGTAGCTGCTGAACTGAAAAATGTTCAGCACTTACCAGCCACATCTCATCTCTGGTTAAGTTGGATGATGGACCCATTCTTGAGCCTTATTTGCACTACACTGATGATGATTGAAAGCTACACCAGAGAAGCCTTGAGATGGCATATATCCCATTAAATTAAAATGTGTGTTTTAATTTCAACGTTGATGTTCAATAAATAATCAAAAATAGTTGATAGTGTGTGTTTCCTATAATTATTTTAAAATCAAGTAATGCACCCTCTGTTCAAAACTCTTTTAATATGTGAGCGTATTTACTGTACAAAACCTGTCAGTGAACGATGAGGACTAAAAAGAAATAAATAAATTTAAATAAATTATTAACTGTAATGGAGTTAAAATGTTTAATTATTCAAGGTCTTGATTTCAGGCTAAAATTACCCAGCCCTAACTCATATACAGAATAGTAAGCAAGCACAATTATAGTTTTTGGTTGACAAATACATTGATGTCAGGGCTGCACAATATTGAAAAAATCTGACATTGCAATATTTTGTTGCAATATATACTGCAATATGAATATAATGTTACCAGATGAATTGAATAACTCAGAATACACACATGTATATATATATATATATATATATATATATATATATATATATATATATATATATATATATATATATATATATATATGAATACAATAATTGAATACATATAGATTTATAAATATTTTATTTATAAACAAAACAGAGCAATAATAAAAGTTAAATAAACAGTGCTTTATAATTTAGTGAGGGGTTTAACAGTATTCAGATATAGAAATCCAACAATCAAACATAACACGTCATCACTGTATAAATCATTTTAAGCAATATTATACAATATTCTTTATCTTTATTAAATACTTTAATCCTGTGATGTGACTATTTCTGATACACACATTGTGTAATCTATGCTCAATCGATATATTGTTCAGCCCTAATTGTTGTACTGATTTAGGCTGTTAAATTCTTACAGCTGGCACAAAACACATTGTGAAAACACCATTGGGTATATTGTGACATGATTGATACTCCCAGTCAGAAATGATTGAAACATTCAAAAATGATATCCGTCAGCTTTTATGGAAAAAGAAAATAGAAGAGAAACCAATGCTAGAAAGTATGTGACTTCTGAAAAGAACACATGAGCTCACCTTGTTTTTTAAGTCGCTGATCTCCACAGCATGGTTCCTCTCCAGCAGTGTTTGTTGCTGCTCCATTTGATGTTTTTGTTGGGTTCTGACAAGATCAAATTCAGACCTTAGACTCTCCAACATGCGGATCTTTAACTCAACCTCTCTTTGCAAAGTGTATTTATCTTGTTCCAGGGCCTGAAATTAGAGAACATTCATGACATAATAAAGTTTTTTTCATAAGGAAATCTATCACTGACACACAATACATGGTTTCTGCTACATTCATTCTTCCATGGCGAGACGCCACACCAAAATACATTCCTGCCACTGCTTCATTACAGTTTCTCATTAAAAACCTTCAGTTGATAGAAGTAAAGTTGGTTTTATATTCGGATTTTCAGACATTCCCCTTAATAATATTATTTCAGAAAAGTATTCATTGCAAATTTTAAATAGGGAAATCATATTAGCAGCCAATGACTATCAAAGTACAACATTGTTCACAGTCAAATAAACTGTTAATGTTGTTTTCAGGTCACACTTGCATGCTAATTCCGATCGAATATTCAAAGTAACATCGTAAACAATATATAGACTGCTAAATGAACGAATGTGTGAATATAAAACCAACTTTACCTCTATCTTCAGTTGTTGCTTTTTTTAAATAGCGTTTTATAATCACACTAAAACGTATTAAACTGTAAGCAAAATATAAAAGAGTAAACATTTCTGTAATCGTAGTAGTGCTGTGCGTTATTTGTTTAAGGTTACATGCTGACTGACTGACTAATGGGGCTGTGCGATGCGTGAGGCCAGCATTCTAGCTTTTAGTTATGATGAACACAGTTTCCATAATTTTACTTTATTTATAGAAAAAGGTCTTTGGTTCTGCATACAATGACTTTATCTTGCAGGAGTTTATGGCCGTTTCACTTTACTTCAGAATGCATCTATGCCATTGATCTATTGGAGACATTCAGAAATCTTCCTAGTAAATGTTGCAAACATTCTCGTTACATAAATGCAATAAATCACACTTCTGCAGCGTTTATTTGAGAGCGCACAAGAAAATCTACGCTTGAGCAGCTCATATTTTAGGGGGCGTGCTAAAAGTTTTGTGCATGAACAGAGGAAATTGGCGCGCAAGCAATAAGATTTGCATGCTCGTATTACATGAATGCGATCTTAACTCATAATTCTGCACTCATCACATTTGCCATTGAAATAACACCATATGTAGTTGGAAGATCTGTGTAAAAGGCCTGCCACCACGGCTGGAAAAAATCCTAGAGGAAACACTCCAATAATCACATTATTGAGATCAATGATTTGGTCAGTAGTACCTCAATAACATTGGACATCTCAGTTCGTTGTTCTTCCAATCTGTTGTGCAGTTCCATTTTTTCATCCAAAAGTTGAAGTCCATACTGTCCAGCCCTTTGAAGAGCCTCTTCACCATCCTGCACCTTTCGCCGCAACACTTTAATCTCATCCTCTAGATCGGACATCTGAAATGAGAGAGATAAAAATGTGTACTGAATGTGATAGAATTGGTCAAATGTGGTTTTCAAGCATCAAAATAATCACTGGGTGACATGCTGCAAAAAGTAACTATGTCATATATTTTATCATGATTCACGAAAGTAAGAAAATAAAATGCCACTTAATCTAACAGTAATTTAAAACTCAAGCAAAACAAAAATAAATCTTACAGCTTTTTAAAACAAGAATTAGATGACAAATGCTTAATGATACATAATAGTATCACAAAGAGGCACCAACATTTTTGAATATTGAATAAAATTAAAACAATTAATATCCAAATCCAAAATTGAATATTTGATCCATTTCTCAGTGTATATAGGCAATGTATGTTTATGCAAACAGATTTATTAAACAGATATATTTACTCAAATAATATTTCAGTTAAACATATTTAGAAATTGAAAGATACAATTAAATTCAAGCAGAATATTGCAACAAAAAAATAATAACTTACAAAATTTCAAATAAATGTTTCCATTTTACTTTTGCTTCTCTTACTTTTCCTCTTTTTTAAATTTGTATTTAATATTTTTCTATAACAAAGTTGGGTGTACTAGTTTTTGGACCATTATTGTAAGGTATTTTGTTAGATAAGCTCCAGATTTGGCTTCAGTACTGACTAATCTAATGTAAATGCACAAATATAATATTGTATAGCTTTATATTAAAATAATTAATTTAACAGATAGATTTGTGAGGGCATTTATATATGTTGAGCACTGTATGGGTTTATACCATTATAACCATTATATTGCCTATTAGGCAGTTTTACATTTAAAATAAAACTCTAACAGGTTTATGATAAGTGAAGGTTGCGAAAATGATGACAGAATTGTCTGTTTTGGGTGAACTATCCCTTTAAACCTAAAGTGTGTCATTTCTTTGCTACAAGTAGCATTATCAAAGGCAAAAAATACAGTAGTTTTCAGACTTTCACCCTATCCTCCAATGTATAGAAGACTGCATTAATAGGTATCGCAATGCAATAGTGCATATTTATATAATTCTTGTTAATTTATTTAATTTAGTATCAAATATCAAAATATTGCATAAAATGATGGTAAACCCCAGACAGCACACATTTGGACAGTAACATTTAAGGCTAGTTTTTATGGTGTATTTTCACATCTTGACTAGGCACAGGATGATAACCGCCTGCCACCACAACTGGAAAAAATCGTTGAGGAAACACTGCATTAAAGCACCGTTTTCAAGGTGTACCACAGTTTGGAAAAATCAAGGGTTTAATACCGCTAAAATGTTCTGTTGTACCGTTCCATGGTTATATGTAGGGCCAGACGGAATCTGCGGATGTTTTTTGCTATTTCTGCTGAATTTTGGTAAAAATCCGCGGATTTCTGCAGAATTATTTTAGGAGTATCCAGCGGAGTATCAAAACTAAAACCTTAATATATGAAACAAAAAGTAATAAATTACTGAATAAAAACTGAATAAATTTAGATTTACACATTTACTCAAGTAAATAAACAGAATTAATGATGGGCAAAAAATCTGCAAAAATCTGCAAAATTCTGCTGAAAATCTGCAGAATTCTGCGCGCGCAGATTCCGTGTGGGCCTAGTTATATGTAAGGTTTTTTTATGTATTTTTATTTGTTGTAAAGAAATCTGTGCTTTTGAAGCTAATGAAGAAAGCAGAAATTAGTGATTTATTTTAACTATTTAGCCTGACATTTTTAGTGCTCCAAAATATTGTTTCTTAAAATAAAATAAATTGTGTACAATGGGGAAAAGTTTTTTTGTTTTACCCATACATTTAAAAAAATAACTCAGTTTAAAGCAGTAATCACAATACCGTTATATTTTTATACAAGGTTATCATATCGTCAGAAACTTATACCGGCTCAATCTTGACCATCGATACGAGAAGATCACTCCAATTTGGGCATGGGCTGGTATAAGATTTTGACGGTATGATAACCTTGGATAAAAACAAATAAAAAATAAAAAAAAACAGTTTCATGATATTGTAATTACTGCTCTAAATTAGGTGCTTTTTAAATGTCTGGGTAAAAAACAACAACAAATGATTATTATTAAATTAACTATTAGTCAGTTTTACCATTTAAATAAAAAGTAATCATTCATACAGTATGATCACATATTTTAAATAATTAAAGTGAAGCTGAATAACAAAAAATAATTTATTGTCATTTTATTAACTACCTAACTTAACTACATTTTATTAAGCTACTTAAAACATTACACAAGTACACATTTTACTTAACTCTAATGTTCTTGCATATTTAAATGACTTGGGTAAACTAGCATTACATTGTTTATACATTAGCTCAGTCTATCCCTGTCAATCACCATTCACTTTTATTCTTGCATGTGTGTTTATAGAGGAATATTAAATGGTAACTTAACGTTACAAGGTTTTATGTTTATAAGAAAGTTATACATATCTGGAATTGTGATGTTGAGTATCATAAATTACGTTAACAGCATTAGTTCGTTGCTACGGGCTAACTAACTTAATGTTATGTAAACTTCGATCAAAGACATCGCGCGGCATTCATAATCAACCCGTTTTCTTAGCACCATATCTAATTGACACCAACAGTAGAAAGCATTCATCTGAACGGGTTACCTTCAAGTTTGAATGGTATTTGGCGATAGAAACACTTTAACTGAAGACTGAGGAACCTCCGCCGCTTTCCTGCTGGAGAACTTTCAAACGGCTAGTTTGAATTCTGCAGCAGTCGTCAATCACATCTCGCGAGAAAACGCGAGGATTACAATCCCTCCCAAAACACCGCTCTCCGGGCTATAATGCATGCCAGTCACCGTGGTCATTAAATGCATTTCTTGGATTTGGGTTCCAAACAAATTATTAAACAGTGCAAAAAAACTGAAATTACTTTTACACGACGTTGCATATAAATGTTCCATAGATTCAAATATTATAATAAAGTAAAATCCGCTTTGTTGATGTTTCTGTTTTGGCTAGAAGCTAACGATAGCATAGCTTACCAAAATAACGCATTCACTCATTTTCCTTCGGCTTAGTCCCTTTATTCATCAGTGGTCGACCAAAATAGCTTATAACATTATCAGCTTAAGCTTACCCATTCACTAGCTTATATTGGGGCATATTTGTATAAAATGGTTTGTATATAAAATGATAAAACTATTGTGAATTGTACAAATTCTTTTTTCCTCTTGTGCTCAACAAGGCTGCATTCATGTGAAATAAATCTTAGTTTGTACATATGCTTTCTTTCAGCATTATCAATCCAGTTTTTATTGTTACATGATCTCTCCACGGTCCCTTCCTGAATAAAGAGTCGCTTTCTTTCTAAACTTTCGGATTACATTAAAATATTTGCAAAAACTGCTTTGTTGATGTTTATTTTTTGGCACCTGAAAATAGCTAGCATGACCAACAACTTAAACTAGCTTATACTTAATATCCACTATGTTTGGATATCTCTGCTTTGGATAATATGATGAAATTATTGTGGTGAATTGTAAAAAATGTTTTCTTCTGTTGCGCTCAGCAAGGCTGCATTCATGTAAAATCTAACTTATTGTGCGTATATAGCCTACTTTCTTTTACCATCAATCCAGTCTTTCTTGTTATATGATCTCTCCATGACCCTTCCTCCCCAAAAAGCTTTATTTTTTCACGGTCAAAAAAAAAAAAAAATTAAATATACAACATTTTATTCATTTGAAACAGAAACATTTTCAAAAATTTTTACTGTTTACATACAACTGAATGCTTCCTGTCTAAATAAAGAGTCTTTTTCTTTATTTGTTAAGCCTGGTTCCAAATATAAGATCACTTGTATTGTCACATCATCATCAGCACGTGTACTGTGATGAAAAGCTTAGGTGCTGGCTCCAGACAATGCAAAAAAGCAACATACTCCAAAAAACAAAACAATTTACTATTATTAATGTTGACAGTAATCATTAAAGACAATAAATACATGAAAGACAATAAATGTGGTAAGAAAAAAAACACACATGTGCACTGTAAAAACTTATATGAACAATTGGTCGTGACAGCATTTGTAATTTATTGTAACCTATTAAACTAAGTTAATTATGTTCTAACCTAATTTTATAAGTTATGCAAGCAGTTTTAAGTCATTTTAACATAATATAAGTTCAATAAGGTTAATTTCATTCAACTTAAAAAATTAAGGCAACCATGGCTTTGCTACAGTGTGGTAATATTGTTAAGTTAATTCTATAATACTGTAAGAAGAGTTTTTTTTATTTAATAAATCCATTTAACTGTTTGTGTGTTTCTTGTTTGATACTTGTAGAAATGATACTTGTAAATAAAGATTCATGTTTGTACTAAATGTTAATTGTGTGGTTTTTAAGGGTTTAACAAACTAAACATGGGTCGAAAAATAATATATTTATGTGAGTATTAAACTTAAAAGCTCAAGTTTCACTGAATAATAGTAATTTAAAAGTATGCGAGGATTATTACAATAAATAGGTAAATTTAGCTTAAAACAGGTTTGACAAACTCAAAACTACAAGTTGAAAATTGATCAAACTGAGGAGATGTTGAAAGTTGAGAACATGCAAAGTAAAATACAATTTAACAGTCTAAACTAAAATAAAATGAGTTTAAAATACTCAAAAGGCTGATACAAATAGCTGCCTTAATTATTTAGTAGGTGAAAAAATATAGGCAATATTGCTGTTAAGTAAGGATTAATAATATCATTTGTCTATTTAACAGTGGTTATGGATAAGCATATTGTGCCATCCTTGGGTCATCTTGCAATGGCAACAATTTAGCATATTCAAAAGAATTAGCAGACTGACTTTAGGGAGTGTGAGGTATCAATATACATTCAAGGGGTTCCTGTAGAGGCCGTCAACAGTTTCAGGCTTTGGGTTTTAAATTAAACTGAGATGGCCCTTTTTGCACCTGGTTTTATCATCAGATGACTCGATCACAATTAAGTGGATTACTCAATATAGATGTGAATGGTAAAATAAGTGTTTAAGCATTAGATAAAGGTGTAAACTGTACCCGTGGCTCAAGTCAGTTTCTCAAGAAAGTCATCATCAGTTCTGGTATCAATATAGGCACAATTTAACTTTCTACCTTCACTCTCAGAAAAAAGGTTTACAAAATATGTTACAGAGTTTCAAATGGTACATTTTTATATAAGCAGGGTCAGACAGAATTTGCTGATTTTAATTATTATTATCTATGTCTGCACAGAATTGTTAATAAGTGTGCCTAGTATCGTGCAGATTATGAACTGAAAACCTAACCTAATAAAAAGAACACATAAAAAACAATCACAATCTAGAAAGTTGAATTAGGCTTTATTGTATGGACATACAGAAGAACGAAATGTTGTGTCTCGTTGGACCACTGGACATAAGAGCTTTTTTCAAAAACCCATGCATAATTAGCATAAGATACTTAACTATACACAAGACAGGCTATACAGAGTACTTTTACATGAGACTGAACAATGTTGTGCATGATATTGTGCAAGAGAGTTATTAAAGGTGAATATTGAGCAAAATAGGTATTTAAGGATTAATATTGTGCAAGTTATTTAAGGTTAAAACAAAGGCTTGCCTTACATGGGTCTCTTAAAAAATAAATGTATACACTAAGACAGAAGATATTTTATATATATATATATATATATATATATATATATATATATATATATATATATATATATATATATATATATATATATATATATATATATATATATATATGTATAGCAAAATGATTTCCCTAGATGAGTTGAATAACTGTTTGGAAAGTATTTATATTTTATATTGACTGGGATGAATCTGTAGGAGAGTGCATAAATTACAACCTACAAGCATGAATTCAAAAAAGAAAAAGACACAAATTAAATAAACATCATTTTATTGTTTTTCAAACAGTCAAAATGTATTCAGGTAGACAGTAACTGAAAAATCAAATGTAAAATAATACACACTGTCAGTAAAACAGTGAAACAAAATATATAATTGTACCTTTAAAAGTCCCAAATTGGTCCTTTAGGGCAGTGGTTCTCAAAGTGGGGGTCGGGACCCCCCGAGGGGTTGCAGGCCAATGAAGGGGGGGTCGCCTGGTGATTTCCAAAAATCTATTTATTTTTATTAAACCATAAGAATTAACATTTTAATCCATAACCTATTAAAAAAAATGTTGTTTACAGTTACTATATACACTTCTGTAAATAGTAACTTTATAAGCTTATAGTTAATAGTTCTATTGGATTGCGACCCCTCAGGTAATTACATTATATTAAAGACTCAGTAATAGCGTCAGATGCAGCAGATTGATTTTATAAGACCAGGTTAAACTTTCTGGCACATTTACAGCACCGACATACATTTAAAAAAAATAATAAAATGAAGAATAGACTTTGGTTTATTGGTGTGTGTGCTCCATTGCATGCAAGGTTTCTGTATTTCTAACCACCTCAGAGGATATTGGGGGTCGCGAGTCACTGGCATTGTTATTTTGGGGGTCGCGAGCTGAAAAGTTTAGGAACCCCTGCTTTAGGGTACAATTTTGGGCTACAAAGGTACAGTATAGGTGTAAGATAAAGATATATAAAGGCATAGTCTTCATTTTATAAACAATTCAGTAAAATTAATCATTAATAACAGTCACAGGCCTCAAAAACACTTACAAAATCATCAGTAATAATTTGGACCCAACATTGCATATATCCTTGCAAGATAACTTTTGCAAACGATCACATAGCGATATCGATGCTGAAACAATGTATTGTGCAGCCCTACTAAGGTAAAATAAATAGGCTTTATTAAATTATATGCTCAAAAATCTGCAGATTTCTGCATGTATGTGTGGTCATATTAGTATAGCTTATAGTTACACATCAGTACCTAAAAATACAAAAGTTGAATTTTTAGTTAACACCTTTGAGGTAACAATGTTGACTTAAAGACTGTAGCAGTGACTTTTATGAAAAGATTCAACATTCAGTACATCCATATAGAGCAAGTCACCCAAAATAAACCAGTCAATATGTATATAAGGTCAAACACAGTCATGTCACATAAAGATTTTGCAATCAAGTCAAATTATGCAACCAGCCCAGCTTGAAACTTCACCTCACACTTCGAAAACGGTTGTGTCGTGCATATTAAAAGGTAAGAACACACTCACAAAGACTTGATGTTCGCCCATCAGCGTTGAGTGTCATCAAATATCTGTAAAGTGCAGGCTCCAGACACCTCATCTGTTATGCAGATCTCAACCATCAGTTCCTATTGCTCATGCTGAGTGATAGCTCACCCATCTGTCCCCTCAATGCATCTCTTTCTGAAAGAAGACATCTTTATCAATATGGTACCTAGAAAGTGAACTGATTTTGTGTGTGCATTCGTAATAGTGTGCAAATCTGAATATAAAGTGAGATAATGTAAACAATGTAAATACATGTAGGCTAAATAAAATTATGTCATTTTACTGTTATTATAAATTAAACAATTGATAAATGTTTTTTATAGAGGAGCAGTAATAGTCTAAACACCTTTAAATCTCGTCTCAAGACCCATCTTTTTAAGCAGGCTTTCTTTTCACTATCTTTAATCATGTTATTTTATACTTTGTTTGGATCTGCAACCCCTTGTATGCATTTAAAATTATTGTATTTTTTATTTTTTGGCAACATTCATTGTTTTATTTTATTAATTTGTTCTGGTAAGGTTGTTGATGTTGTTAATGTTGAACATTAAGTGTCCAGACAGGCATCATTGACAAATAAAAATCAAATATTATTCATTCATTCATGTTCTTTTCGGCTTGGTCCCTTTATTAATATGAGGTCGCCACAGTGGAATAAACCGCAAACTTATCCAGCATTTCACCCTTGCCAACACGGGGAGAGGATGCAAACTCCACACAGAAATGCCAACTGGCCCAGCTGAGGCTCGATCCAGCGACCTTCTTGCTGTGAGGCGACAGCACTACCCATTGCGCCACCGTGCCGCTGCATTATTATTATTATGTTTAATATATTTTTTTATTCGAATAGACAAATTCTGACTGAGGAAAGTTTGTTATTTGTCTAAGAAATGAAATAAACTACAGTTTTTAAATGTAAAACTTTAAAATATTTCTTTTTTTTCTAATGATATATGATGTAACAAATATAAATTATTTCACTATTCCTTATTTTAAATCTTTAGGAAGTATTTTTGGTACATCAAAAAGTGTGGTTATGATGACCATTCGGCAAGCTAATCCAGCTAAAATTAGTGCTTAAAATATCACTTAAATGCAGTTTTTATATCTCATAATTAAATAGAAAATGAGGCAGATAACTGCAAAAAGGTCCACTTCCTAAGAAAAAAGGAAGTTTTCACCCTTTTCACCAGGTTACGGGTGGGCCTGTGAATTTTATGTCAAATAATAAACTGTAAAAAATATTCTGGTGGCCTTAAATTTTTAAGCTGAATCAATTTAACTTGAGTCCATTGAACTTATTTTATGTTAAACTGACTTGAAACAGCTTTCTAAACTCGTAATTTAGGTTAGTATATGATTAACTTAGTTTAATAAGTCACAATGAACTGAAAACATTTGCTGTCACGACTCTTGATCATATATTTTTTACAGTGTGGAGATCAATGTTTTTGAAGAAAGAAATTTTGAAAGTAGTAATAGTTAAAAATTCTACATGTCCAAATGCTCAACCACTACAGTAGGTCAAAATTAGCAAAAAAAAAAAAAAAAAACCGTTAGATTGTACTTTGTAAGATCCGAAAATGATAATGTTCATCATGTCATTTCAAACCGCAACATACTGTTTATGTAATCAGGACTGATGATTTTTTTTCTTCACATTATTAAAAAATAAACCAAGCCTTGAATTTTTTTCCCGCCTTGCCTGCTCCAACTTGTCTATAGACCTTTTTCACAGCGGAATTGAACACCGGAAGCGCCCTTCGAAGCAGTGTATCGATATTTCCGGGTTCGCTAGGAGTCGCAGAGACATGACAGCCTCGGGACAGCGGATGACTTTCTCACGGTCAACTTTGCCATAATTTGGACAGGAAGATGTTGTTCGTTGAATGTGTAAAACTGCCTTAATAAAACAGCATTTAAAAGATGATACCGATTTGCAGAATTTGTGCAGAAAACGTGTCTTACCGTTTGCAACATCAGGTTCCAGTAAGGTGCACAGCCAACAACATAAGATCTGCTCATTCAAGCCATTCGTAAGCTAGATTAACCTGGCTATTTAACATCCAGCAGAATGAGTTTAATGTCAGTAGTCCCGTCTGTAAACTGTGCTAACCCCCTCCTTCCTTTTTATTCAGAGTCAGATATAGTGAATGGCGAGGTAAGTTAGCTATACAGGCGAGTTGCTATCGGTTAATACATTACAGGTTGTTTAATGCTCGTGAGGTTTTCTCAAGTCTGGAAACACGTTAGCTCCTACTCGTGGATAATATTCATTTTTATTATTTATTTAAAGAACAGAAAATAACATTTTACAATACAAAAATGTACATACCAGGAGGTAATTATGAATAAAATACAAATAATCAAAATGTAATAATGAAATACATTTGTAGAGTTCACACATTTTAAAGTGGGTCGAGTTTCTTGTTTAGAGAGTTGATCCTGGTATTATACAAGCATATTTGTCATCAATACCTTAAAATCTGGTTTCATATTAGAAAATTTACATTTATGAATGTACAATTTTGTTAACAACATAAGCAAATTAAATAAATAAAACTATTTTCCTCTAGATTAGGATAATCAAGTAAAGCCCAAATGTACATTTATCTATAATGAAAGAGGTTTTGAACACAAAAGAATCGTTATTAATACATTTTGCAACTCACCCCATAAGCTGACTATGTACGATGCCAAAATAAGTGTAAAACTGTCTCCTCATATTCGTTACAAAAATACAATTTACATCAATCCCACTTTTAAATTTTTGCAAACAATGTTTTGCTGGATAAAACCTGTGGATGAGTGTATAGGACATTTCTTTAATTCTATTTCTAACATGATATTTCTGTGGTAACAGCCACACTTTTCTTCAATTCACCCTTTAATAAAGACATATAATAAAATTGAATATAAGGTACAGTAATGATTTCTTTTTGGAAAAGAGTATGAATAGCTCTATCATTACTCTTGGTATTTAGTAAAACAAAATTTGCCGACATAAGATTTAGTAATATCAAAAGACAATGCATCAGAAGGATGGTCTTATTAATACCTCTAAATAACATGAATGAATAACATGTCTCTGCAGGAATTTACCCATATAACAGTTAAAACTTTCTGGGTTATTAAGATTTTGTAATAAAGGACTTCATTGTAAGAAAAGTATACCATCTTTATTATATAACTGACTAAACAAATAATTTTGCTGTCAAACCAATTAAAAAAAAGAGATTTGCATTTGTATGAACTG
Source organism: Danio rerio (assembly GCF_052040795.2). Lineage (NCBI taxonomy): Eukaryota > Metazoa > Chordata > Actinopteri > Cypriniformes > Danionidae > Danio > Danio rerio. The sequence goes on from NC_141034.1 coordinate 43,117,144, forward strand.
TCTATTATTCCAAAATAACAACAATTTAGGCATAAATCATGCTTATAGATTAATGACCATGATGAGCACTTGTTTGTGGAAGGCAGATAGCTTAACTGGAGTTTTGTCTATATTATAATTACTCATCAAAATAAACCATAGACCACCAGTCTTTAATAAAACATGATAATCTCCGCTTTGAAGTGCATACAGCATACGAACGTACTCCCGCACATAACTTGAAACGGCATTCAACCCCCTTTAATATTGTCATCCATGCTTTTCCCTGTCCTTCGTCTTTCAGGAGATCGTGGTCATTAAAGTAAGAGTGTCGTTTTTGAGTTGGAGCAGCTGGGAACGCAGCAATCACAGCGATGAGATGACCCTGCCATTCTTTCTTGCTCCGTCGCATTGAAACCGGATGTTGTGGTACACTGCTTCGCTTACCGGAACCAGGAAGTGTGAAAAAGGCCTATTGCATTTCATTAGTTATTGCCTCACTTCACAATCTCAGAGTGTTTCTGAATGTGGATCTATAGATTTGTTGAGTTTGCAGTTGAACAGAGAAAAGCAGTTGTAGAGAAATAGTGTTTAAGACATGCATTTTCTCAAATAAATAAATTAATTAATCTTACAGACATAAACTACACAAGGTCAAGCAAAATTTCATTTTCAAGTTTTTAAAATTGCATTGCATGTATTATTGTAATTAAATATGTACTAAACATTATGTATTTTTAAATAATTATACATCCGGAATTATACAAGCTGGAACATTATTTATATTTAGTATATTCGGCTTACCATTTTTATAAAAAGTGTTAGAAAATGGCCTTGGAACTTGGAACACTATTATTATTTTAATAAATAAACGGTAAATATTGCATTATGTTTCATAAGCAAATATTTTATTTCAGTGTTTCTACGTCAAATTGTCATGTTTACTTCAATGCATGACTTGTTTTAGTGTAGTCATTTGTAAACTAGAAATTTCTATCAGTGGAATTTTAGCACCATTCCTCAAATCCCGCCTTTTTTCCTGTGAATGGGGTGTGTCTTACGGCGAGAGAGAACATTGCGTCATGACGACAGTCATTTTAAAAAAGGCTCTTTCTTAGCAGCAGTCGAGTCTTACGGCGGTCACCAACGGCAAACAAATGTCTGAAATGGAGAAGCTGTGCAAACTCTTCGTTGGCGGTCTAAACGTCCAAACGACTAATGATGGTCTCCGCTCTTATTTTGAGCAGTTTGGGAACCTGACGGACTGCGTGGTGGTCCAGAACGATCAGCTTCAACGATCCCGTTGTTTCGGCTTCGTTACGTACTCCACCTCGGAGGAGGCTGATGCAGCAATGGCCGCCAGGCCACATGTTGTAGACGGTAAAAACGTGGAGGTGAAGAGAGCCGTGGCTCGAGAAGACGCCGGAAGGCCCGAAGCTCTCGCCAAAGTCAAGAAAATATTCGTCGGTGGCCTAAAAGATGACATCGAAGAAAAAGACCTCACCGAATTTTTCTCGCAGTTCGGCATGATCGAGAAATCCGAAGTCATCACCGACAAAGACACCGGCAAGAAGCGTGGTTTCGGCTTTGTCCACTTCGAAGACAACGACTCTGCAGACAAAGCCGTCGTGCTCAAGTTCCACATGATCAACGGACACAAGGTGGAGGTGAAGAAAGCGCTCACGAAACAAGAGATCCAGGCTGCCGGTGGAGCCCGCGGCGGCAGAGGGAGAGGCGGAGGAAGAGGCATGGGCCGCAATCAAAATGGCTTCGGCGGCGGTAGAGGAGGAGGCTACGGCGGCTACGGGGGCGGCTATGGCGGAGGATACGGCGGAAACGATGGCGGCTACGGCGGTAGTTATGGAAGTGGAGGCTACGGTGGCGGTTACGGAGGTGGATACGGAGGAGGCTACGGTGAGCAGATGGGGGGCTATGGCGGTGGAAACGGTTACAGTGACTTTGGCAGCGGATACGGCCAGCAGTCGTCCGGCTACGGTCCCATGAAAGGTGGAAACACATACGGCGGCAGGAGCGGAGCCCCCTACCCCCGTGGTGGTGGCGGTGGGCCTGGTTACGGCAGGGGTGGTTATGGAGGCTACTAAAGCAGGTTGGGAAAGACTCTGCAGCTGCTCCCCTCCCCCAGGTTCTCTCGGTTTCCACATTGGGCTCATTCACCCGGCCATGCAAGAGATGGCGGACACTGTGAAAGCATACCTAAAAGACCTCAATTCTTAACAGGTAGGAAGAAGATCTCTTCCCAGAAACCTGACTTGCTCGACCAGCTTTAGTTGTAGGACATGTTCTATTATTATTATTATTATTATTCTATATATCTCTATATGTCATTTATTTCCCAATTTTAGGGCATGCAGCAAGATGGCCCCGATTTTCTTTCTTTCTTTTTAAAGAAACGATTTGTTCGCAGCCGATTCGTTTTTAAATTTTGTTCAACACTGGCGATTTGTTGTCTAAATGCATACTCAATAGACTTGTTTTCTATATAAACTGTTGCCTAGCAGTGTCATGGGGGGGATTAACGCATGCAGTTTTGAGTTTGTGTTCGTCTTTGTAAAACCCACCACGAGATTTTTTTTCCTAACTAGTTTATCATGATGGGGATAGATTAGGCTTACGTGATTTTTGTTTTATTTAGTAAACTAGAAGAGAAACGCACTCATCTGAGTTCAGTTCAACGTTGTGTAAGCATCATACTTCCAACATTCTCTTGTGTATTGTATATTATGTCTTCAGATCAATCCAGTATTGTTAAACATTGATATGCAATTGTATGTTACTTTTTAAATAAAAGTTTCACAGCTTAATTATCTTTTTATTATCCTATAGACTTTAATTAATGGGTTTCCACTACACCTCTAATAGTCAAAGCATATGCATATGATTATTATGACATTAAATTAAGTCTGCATCACATTCAGTGATATACTAATTATTATTCTAGTGTTTATGGCTTTTATATTTACTCTTGATTCCCATATTTAGGTGTTCTTTCAGTTATTCCACTACTTCAAAATAGCTGTAGCAGTTTGTTTGTACAGGGAACCTGTTCAGTACCTGGGTTCGATTGTGATAGGACTGAAATATCTCATTAGGATATCATCCTGCGATCTAGGTATGTAATCAACCTGTCTTCACTACGTGTTGGTCAAGTATTACCATTTTATTATATTTATTCCTAAATATTTTTTAATTATCATTATTAGTCACCATCTATAAGTCAAGTGGACATGAACTGGTGCGATGGAATTTGGGTTTGTGTAACACCGCGGCTTATTAGGATCTTGACTTAAAGGATTTTTTTCTTAACTTGATATTAAATCCTTGTATTTATCTTGCATGACTAACATGTTTCTTTTCTTCATGTCTTTTCCCCCAGGTGACCTTGAATGCAGGACTATGCCCACATCAACTGTGGCCATGGAGTTTTCTACATGATCCACAATAGACTGATGAAGCAGAAATCAACTGTTTTCTGTGAAAATGTGTATATTTTTACAAAAAATGTGTTTTTAATAAAAAAGGTTTATAAAATCATGTGTGGTGTATTTTGATATGTACTGGAATGACTTTCCCCTGTGAGTAAATCTGTGGAGATTATGTAGGTTTGTAGGAGATTGAGGATTAATGGATGGATTTGTGTTTGTTCGGGGATGAGGTCCAATAGGATCATTTGAAGCATCTCTAATTTAAATCTGGGTTGTATAAAATATGCAAACAGCTCTTAAAGTTAAATAAAGCCATACAAGTATTGAGTATTTGTGCATTGCTACTAATACAAACAAGATCAGAAGATGTGGACTGCAAAAGGCATCTTTAAACATTACTTATAAAGCTTCTGAAAATCCAACCTTTTTAAATTATAAGCAATAATAAAAAGTGGTGGCTGATCTCCACACTTTATATATAATTTAATCAAAATCAACATACATACTGAGTTTCTCATCATTTATACTTTTACTATGCTAAATATTTACTGAAACGCACACTGATACTCATGTATTTGCACCACAATAGTGTTGCAGGAGACAAAAGTCTAATTTATCTACCTCCTATAAAATGATTAAATAAACACAGAAAATTGTCTTTGAAGTAGTCTAACTCTTAGCGATGCTTATTTTACTAATCAGATCTAGGTTTGGACATATTTCCGATTGAGAATTTACTAAATATTTTAATGGGTGACTATTTGCAGGATTTATGTAAAATCAGTAATTTTGTCTCGTACACTGTTGTCGGCTGTTCCTAAAAATGAGCTAAACAATGTTTTATGTTGGAGGTGATATTTGTCAGCAAAAATTTTTACTAATTAAAAATAAACTTTAATATGAACAATTTCTTTTAAGCACACCAGGTATGTGGTCTCATTTTTGTATAAACATTCATTACACGCCGTGAAAATAGAACATCCAAATAGTAACCTTTTAGTATTTTTTATAAGACAGTAACGTTACTTGAATTTAATGTGCTTCACGTTTATATAAAACTTAATTATTGGTTAGGACTTTGTTTTATCGAAGCAGAATCTACACTTACAGAGGTACTGCAGACTGAGGGGAAATATACTATTTAACGATATAAATGTCCTGTAAATCAAACGTATTTAAAAAAAAAAAAAACCTCAACCTTTATTATTGGTCTATGTTCATTCGAATCCTGAATTCATTATAGATAAACTGAAACTTTCATTTACAACAGTAAAGGTGTAACGCTGAACCATTTGGGTAGTAAAGCCGAAAAAGCCCTCCATTTTAGATCCATCCCACAGTGCAATATGTTAATTATTATGACGGTATCGATTAGCCTTTTTAGCCAATCAGATTCGTTGACGTAATCGCTGACGCACACAAAAGGAAACGCCTCGTGCCTCTTTTAAACGCGTTGCTTTCTTTCTTCCGTCGAGCGTGATCCACCAGTACGTCCATTGTGAGAAAATGACTAACCAACTCTGTAAACTCTTCGTCGGCGGCTTGAACGTCCAAACAACCGATGAAGGCTTGCGGGCACATTTCGAGCAATATGGACAGCTAACCGACTGCGTGGTGGTGATGAACCAGCCGCTACAGCGCTCCAGGTGCTTCGGCTTTGTAACATACTCGAGCACCGAGGAAGCGGACGCCGCCATGTCTGCTAGGCCTCATATCGTAGACGGCAACAACGTGGATCTGAAGCGAGCGGTGGCCCGGGAAGACGCCGGTAAACCGGAGATGCTCGCTAAGGTCAAGAAAATATTCGTTGGTGGACTGAAAGACGACATCGAGGACGAACACCTTCAAGATTATTTCTCACAGTTTGGGCCCATCGAGAAGGCGCAGGTCATAACCGACAAAGACACCGGGAAGAAGCGAGGCTTCGGCTTTGTTTACTTCGACGACAACGATTCTGCCGACAAAGCCGTCGTGATGAAGTTCCACTCCATCTGCGGACACAAGGTGGAGGTGAAGAAAGCGCTCACTAAGCAGGAGATGCAGTCCACCGGTGGCGGTCGCGGCGGCAGAGGAGGCCGAGGAATGGGCCGGGGAAGCGGCTTTGGTGGCGGCGGAAGAGGGGGTTACTATAACGACTACGGCTACCAGAACAACGGCTTCGGCAACAATTCCGGCTACGACAGTCAAAACGGCTACGGAGGCGGTTATAGTGACCAGATGGGCGGTGGATACGGCAACGGGAATGGCTACAGTGATTTCGGCGAGGGTTATGGACAGCAGGCTTCGGGCTACGGCGCTATGAAAACGGGCTACGGGAATTATTCTTCCGGTAGGCAGAGCAGTGGGCCGTACCCACGTGGGGGAGGAGGCGGCGGCAGTGGCGGCTACGGAAGAGGAGGATATGGAGGCTATTAGAAGCACTAATGTGACTCTAAGCTGCGTTTTTACTTTTATTTTTTTAAGCAAACTATTTGGACTCTGGACTTTCAAAATATTCGGTATTGGTTTAAATAAGAGCATCGTTCTGTGCCATTACCAGTACCAGCAGACACGCGTTGCGTTTCTTTTCTTTGTTTCGGTTTTAGGTGGTCATGTGTTACCCAAGTCAAGCCTGTAAAACACCAGTGTAGGCTTTTGTGTGATCTGTTTCTAGGTTTATTGCCTGTCCATTGTTTGGAGACGAAACTCAGGGGTAATAATGAAATTTAAGCAGCTCGTTTTCATCGTGACCTCCTAATATTCTTTGTTTTTTGAGTGTAATATAATTTTTGTTTTAATGCTGTCACACCGTTCCTATTGTACAACTGTTTTAAAGTTTTTCATTTGATCTGAAAGTTGCCATACGCCTTTTGACCATTAAAAACCAATCTTTTTCATAAAGCCTGTTTGATTCCTCTGTTTTTGTTCCACTGGAAGAGCTTTTCTTGCCTTTTTTAAATTAAACCTAAATCAATTTTATTGCTTAAATCTAATACAAATAAAGATGTTGAGTATTTTAATTGCTGTAAACTTGCAACATGCCTTGTTAAAACACCATAACATGCATTTGAATGGTTTGAGTTGAGCTGTTTTCAATATTGTAAACTATTAAACGCCTTATTAATTTGATAACAGACCCCAAATTTTAAATAACCGGGTGTCTTTTTAGGTCCTAAATTCTTAAATTCACAAAAAAACATGTAGGTCTTAATTCTTAACAGGTGTTTCACTCCAAGTAGAGCTACCCAATCTGGCTAACATCCATCCTATCACTAACACTCCCAACTTCACAAAATCAGGGAAAGTACTAAACATGTACAGCAGACATAATGTTTAAATAGGCATAAAACTTAAGGTTTTATAACTAACACACTAGGTTGACTAGAAGTTGTACTAAAAGTCAACAAATATGTTTTTTTTAATGAAATTTTTCCTCACAATAAATTTACTTTACTGTACTAAATTAAACTTGTCATAAATATGTTGGGAAAAAATGCATACAACTAGAGTGTACTTGTTTAGACAAAGTTTGTCTTTAAGAATGACCTTTTCTGAAGCAAATTGGGCTATTATAAATGATCCGTGTTTATCCCAGTCTAAGTCTAAAATTTCATTTGAATGGTCTAATAAAGTCTTAAGTTTGACTTGATGAAACCTGCAGAAACCCTGCACAAAAAGATTAATCTGAGAATAATATAAATGCTGGAGCCAGATTAACATTAACATCTGAATGTATCATATTTAGGGTAAATGAATGTTTTGACACACAATGCCCACAGCAAGACAAAACCTATTTCACACTATGATTGCTTTCATCTAAAAATTACAAATCCAAACTAGTGTAATTATATAATATAAACTACATTAGTATATTTTAAAGTATTTGAGTACCCATCATCTTATATAAAAGGTTGGTTGACTGCTGAGAAAAGGTCAATTAAAAGCACAATAAATCTAAAAATCTCCTCAATTACTTCAGTAGTTCTAATCTTTTACGCATTTCTTCTGCTGAAGAAGATATAGCAGCCATTGAAATCCAGAAAAGAGCACCAAAAATTAAACAAATCAATTGTATTGTGAACAACTTGAGCTATATTGCTTTTAAAGAGCAATCTTGAATTCATGAGTGTAGACCAATAGTTTTCTTGGAGTTACTCAAACCTCTTTTTATATCTCACATGCTTCCTTATATTTGTAGAATGCAAGTGTTAAGTCTATTTCAATGACTGCAAACTTGCAACACTCTTTGTTAAATCAAACACCACAACATGCATTAGTCTACATGAATGCCTTCTGTTAAACCGTTTTCAACATTTTTAACTATTGAACACATTATTAAATTGATACCAGGCCCCAACCTTTACACCAACAAAACAAGACTTACCAGAGAATAACACAAATGCTGTAGCCAGATTAATAGACATTTAAATGCACATTATTTCAGGTGAACAAATGTTTTGACACAGAAAAACTGATAAACTTATTGTACACAATGATTGCTTTCAACTACAAATTACAGAACCAAAGTCGTGTAATTCATTGATTTTGATTATGACATTTACATTTTTAAACGTTTATATTACCAGCTACATTAGTACATTAAGCATTGGAGTACCCATCATCCTACATTAAAGGATGGCTGACTGCTGAGAAAATGTCAATTAAAAAGGACAATTAACCTAAAATTGTCCTCATTTACTCAAGTAGTTGTAATCTTTGAAGCATTTCCTTCTTCTGCTGAACACAAAACAAGATATGGCAGCCATTGACATCCAGAAAGCAAGACTAAAATACTATGGAAGTCAATGGCTGTTTTCCCCCAACATTCTTTAGTATATCTTCATTTGTGTTCAACAGAAGAAAGAAACTTCATGTGAACTAGCCCTTGAATAAATATTACTCTAAATTTGTTATCATATAATGGAAATTGTAAATGTACTTCATCATAATAAAGCAAAGCTTTAGAAAACTGAAATATAAGTAAGTGAATGTAAGTTTTCCTGAAAATTGACATTTATTAAAAGCATTTTGACCTCGCCAATACATAAATCAAAAAATGATCCATTAACCACACAGAGACACAAATCTATTTAATAAATGTATTCTGATTCACAATTTGTTACACATATTAAGCTCTGCTCACTACCCGCTACTATTGAAATCAACTCTGAATATAATATTCTGAAAATATAAGAGAAAAGCAACAGTGTTTGACTTTAAACAGATTTAATTTTACCCTATAACATAATCAAGCCTTTACCTGACTCCGTTCCAAGCAGACAATAATACCTGTGAAAAATCTGAGGTACTGTACGAGAGACGCAGCCTGATAAATGGTTGTACTGTGTGCAACTTCTACACAACCAATATCAAACATATGCTTGTGGTGTTACACTGTTAGTTCTGTAGATGGAACAATAGTCCAGGGAATTACATTTGTTTACATTTACACTCTTTGGATTGCAGTGGAGATGTAATGAAAAGGCAATGATTAGCGCAGTGTTACTAGCTCCTCTGAGGACGTTGGGTGGATGGCAATGGTTCTGTCAAAGTCTGCTTTAGTCGCCCCCATGTTAACGGCTACGGCAAAACCCTGAAGCATCTCATCACAGCCAAAACCCTGCATGTGGAGACCGACCACCTAATAGAAGAAAAGAGGCCCAGACGGGGTGTGACTAACAATGAATACAACCAAATATGGATGTTCTCAGTTTTGAGGCTCTTTTATGATCAGATTATGCTCTCACCTTTTCATTTTCACCAGCGCACACCAACTTCATGATGCACTGACTCTTTCGAGTGGTAATGGCGTAATACATGGGGGTGAAAGAAGTGGTGTAAACTTTCACCTTGTCTTTTCCATACGTCTTAACTGCTTCATCTACAAAAAGTAAATAAAAAAATACATTCAGGATGTTAGTATATCAAGTACCACTTACATTAAGAGTTGCTATTGCTGGAACTAAATCTATTACAGTAGTTTTTAGTGTTAAATTAATCTGAAATTAAACACTGGGTTCCCAATCGAAAACAAACGTCACTGACTGAAAAGCTTTCCATGACCTATAATGAACAAAAAAACTGACAGTTGTTGTATTGAGCACTGAAAAATGTGTGAAAAAACAAGTTTCAGAAAATTCATCTCTTCAATAATGGAAAGTTAAATTTTAAATTACACAAAACTCCTGGTATTCCATTAATTGGACAAAATAAATGACAAAGTAAATAATAAAATAAAATTCTCTGCCTTTCAGTGTCTGAAATAGACCTTTAGAAATTCTGTAATATTACAGAACCCTGAAAATAAACAATAATTAATGAAGGCATGTAGAGTTGTCATCATATTGGGATTTCTAACTTTGATCTACTTTAAATATTGATATTCGATACAGTTTTCTATACTAGACACATGTGTGGTAAAAATGTGTGAAAAATAATAAACACACCCTTTCTCTTTGCTGAATATCAGATTTAATAATCAATAATGACCATTAGGGTTGGACGATGCCGACCAATTTTGCATCATACGAAATGGACGATGGACGCGATGGACGATGACATCGTCGTCATAGGTGGAGGTGAATTAATTCTTTGTAGCCTACTGTTTCAACTACCTGACCCGCATGGTCTTTGTTTTATTCATAAACTAATCATAAATAAAGATAAGTTGCACACAAATCACCACCTGTCAATTACTGTTTACACAAAAATTACTAAGTACAAGTGTGAAAGTGAAAGACTGAAGCAGTGCACAGATGCTGTGACACGTTACCTGATAGATTCAAAAGACAGAAGAGTTGTTAGATAGAGACAAGATTAATTAATATCACGTTTAACAACTATAGTGAGACGCGATCCAGTGGTACCTTCTTGATAAACTGTCCGACGTGCACTGCTCTCTGAAGCTCAGAGGAGCGCATGACTGTGTTTGGCTGTGGCAGTGTCTGTGTGTGTGGTCACTTGATGTGCGTTTTCAGAGCTGTTCAGAAATGCTCGGTAAAACATGTTGTGGATGTGGATCATATTCGTTCTTAAATGCCATTGTAACACTAAGACGTATTAGTGTAAAGAGGGCCTGTTAGGTGTGTATTTTTCGCGAGGCGGTTTGCGACGGGCGGGGCGGAGGATCGGCGATGCCGGCTCAGCATCGTGTTGTCTATTGGCCATCGGCGATGGACGACGGCATCGTCTATTGGCCCAACCCTAATGGCCATTGTAAAAGTAACGTACAATAAGTTTAAACAATATAAGAAATAAAGGCAAGCAATCAGTCAATATGCAGAATCAGTGTAGGTTGCTCCATATATTAATATATTAACTTATCTTTGCGCTCAGCCAAAACGTGTTACCTGAGAACAAGTAACAGATTCAAAAGAACATTAGATAGAGACAAGATGAACTAAATATCACGTTTGACAACTATAGTGAGATGAAAATCAGTGAAAGATACTTGATGCTCTCACCCGGGTGGCTGTGCTCAAAGCACCCGCTGACTGCCTGGAGCTCAGACGAGCGCATATGCTGCAGTGCATGGCAAAGTGTGTGGTCACGTGATGTGTGTTTTCAGTGGTGTAGTGTGGACAGAGATCTTTCCAGAAATACCAGGTGAAATGCCACTGTGTACGCAGATCATTTTCATTCTAAAACACCATTTTAAAACTAAAACGTATTAGTGTAAACGAGGCCTGAATGGAGACCGACGGGTTGTTTTATTTAGCATCTCTACTCCAAACATTTAAACTCAGTAACAAACAGGAGTAGACTTCAGTTTGATGAACAATTAATATTACTGTCTGATGTATGTGTGGGGGGCTGGGAATGTTAGATTAGCAATTTAACAGTCTACTAAAGAAAATATTCAACACTTAAACAGGACAACAACAAATTAATGATCGATTTATAATCAAAATCATGTCAAGATATTTCTGTGTAGAATTTACTGTCTGCAACTCCATGTGCCAATACACACACAGAAAAATGGATACAAAGAGAAATATATAAATGGGAAAACAAATAGATGAATAGATAGGAGACATGGATGGATGAGTACCAGAAGAAATAAATAGATGGACTGACAGAAGGATAGACACATAAACTGACAGATGGATGATCCATTGGAAGGAACCAGAGAAGAATAGACAGATAGATGAATGGATAGGTAGACTATAGGCAAACAGATGGAGTAATGGACAAATATCAAGAAAGGAATTTAAGTACAGTTGGATGGATGGTTAAATGGACATATAGGAGGATAGATTGATGAAAAACAGACAGATGGATGACTGCCAGTAAAAATAGATAGATTGATAGATGGATTGACAGATAAACCGATGGATGGTCCAATGGTAAGACAGACAGAGAAGAATAGACAGATAGATCAATGGATAGGAAGACGACAGGCAAATAGATGGAGTGATGGACAAATATCAAGAAAGAGATTGAAGTACAGTTGGATGGATGTATGGATGGATAAATGGACATATAGATATGATGGATGGAAAAAAACAGACAGATGGATGACTGCCAGAAAAAAATAAATAGATGGACAAACACATATGAAAGAGACAAACAGATGAAAGTACAGTTGAAGGGATGCATAAATGAGGATGGATGGATGGATGGATGGATGGATGGATGGATAAGAGAGACGGACGGACAGACAGATAGATAGGATAGATAGATAGATAGATAGATAGATAGATAGATAGATAGATAGATAGATAGATAGGAGAGATAGATAGATAGATAGAGAGACAGACAGACAGACAGACAGATAGATAGATGGATAGATAGGAGAGATAGATAGACGGATGTATAGATGGATGGATGGATAGATAGATAGATAGATAGATAGATAGATAGATAGATAGATAGATAGATAGATAGATAGATAGATAGATAGATAGATAGATAGATAGATAGATAGATAGATAAAATGACAGATGGATGGTCCAATGGTAAGACAGACAAAGAATAGACAGATAGATAGATAGATAGATAGATAGATAGATAGATAGATAGATAGATAGATAGATAGATAGATAGATAGATAGATAGATAGATAGATAGATAGATAGATAGACAGATAGATAGATAGACTGATAGGCTGATAAAATGACAGATGGATGGTCCAACGGTAAGACAGACAAAGAATAGACAGATAGATGAATGGATGAGTAGATGACAGACAAATAGATGGAGTGATTGACAAATATAAAAAAAGAAGAAACTACAGTTGGATGAATAGACAGATAGATAAAGCTGCATACCGAGTGTGATGAAAACTCGAAGCAAGCATGAGCTCACCTTCAGTTAGTCCCACGGTGCCAATAGGCGGGTGGCTGAACACTACTGTAGGGATGTTATTATAATCGACTTTGGAGTCTGCTTTGCCCTCAAACAGTCGGTGAGCAAGCTTTCTGCCAGCAGCAATAGCAACTGTACACACAAACAAAAACAGGACACAACAACAGCTCATCAAAAACTAAATACACATTCACAATAAACAGATGCTGAAAAATGAAAGGGATAGTTCAACCAAAAATAAAAATGCACACACTATTGACTCACTCATTTACACTGGTGGATTCAAACCTCTATGAGTTTATTTTTTCTGATGAACACAAAAGACTTTACTCTGCAAATGGCAGAAACCTGTCACTATTGACATCCATATTTTTCCTACTATGGAAGTCAATTGAGTGGAGGAACTATGACGTCACCTTGTAGGCCAATCGGCTGCTAGCATAAAACCGGTTCCCTCGATAAAATCCCTATAGGATTTTCCCACAGGCTTTTCGAAGATTGCAAATAATAAGCTCTGTGTTCAAACACAATTCATTATACTTGCATGTTTTGTCCAACAAAATAATCCTCACACAGAAATCTAACTTTTTTCACTTTAGGATCTTAAATGCAAATGCAAGAATTGAAAAGCTAACATTGGGCAATAAACGGACTACAGTGCCATCGGCCTCGCCACGGACGTCTGCACCATCCAGCTACAGACAACTTTTCAAGCTTATTTTTAGAAATATGGTCCATGACAAAATTTATGTGGATTGAACATAAAAAATTAAAGTTGTCCCAATGAAATCTCAAAAATTATGTTGTTTCAGCTTATTTTAAATAAGTAGTTTGAACAAGTAATTTAAAAAAATGTTTGAGTGTATTATAAACAAATAAATACGCAAAAATACATCTGTATAGACCTATGTGCTTTTTGGGTAGTTTTTTTTTTGCTTGGGAAATACATTTTTGTTTTGTTTTACAGTTTTTATAATAGTGTTAAAAGTCTATGTATAAATGTGCCTACAAAGTATTTTCATAGGACATGTTTAAATAAGTGTATCGCTCTCGTTCATATATGTCTGCAAGTTCCATCATGGACACAGAACATTCAATATTCTTTTTTTTTGTCACAAAATACAGCGAAAAGCAGCCCATACCGTCACATATGCTATTAATATTAAGGAGGACTACATATTGCAGTTATGAGTTAAATATGTTCAGATGAAGAAAAAAAAAAACAATGAAAAACCAATTGATCACGTTAAAATAACAATGACAATATTAAATATTAAATAGTTAATATGTATGTATTTTTTCACATTTATTCACACATTTGCATTACTAAAAGCAGGAAATAGACTGTTCATTCATTCATTTTCTTGTCAGCTTAGTCCCTTTATTAACCCGGGGTCGCCACAGCGGAATGCCAACTTATACAGCATATTTTTATGCAGCAGATGCCCTTCCAGCCGCAACCCAATTCTGGGAAACATCCACACACACACTCATACACTACGAACAATTTAGCCTACCCAATTCACCTGTACAACATGTCTTTGGACTGTGGGGGAAACCAGAGCACCCGGAGGAAACCCACGCAAATGCAGGGAGAACATGCAAACTCCACACAGAAACGGCAACTGAGCCAAGGCTCGAACCAGTGACCCAGCGACCTTCTTGCTGTGAGGCGACAGCACTACCTACTGCTCCACTGCGTCGCCAGAGACTATGTTGTTTAATTAAAACAAATGATCAACAAATGTATCTGTCTTGATGGTCTCTACAAGTAAAGGCATTATCTACACACAATATTAATTCCTAATTAGAAAAATACTATTTATGAAAATATTTAAATAAAAGACAAGTCCAAATGCCCAACCCAAGCGAGCTGCGGGATGTTGCTAGATCGGATACGGTTGCGGCCGGAAGTTAACAAGCCAAGGGCAAAGTTAATAATTAATTATTTCTATTATTTATTAAATTTACCATTTATTGTATTTTATTACGTCTAACCCGATCTCAACCCTAAACCCAACTGTCACAGTAATGTAAAAACAGCAGTTGTAACACGCATTATTTATGTTATCTATTAAATTACCAAATAAATTGTTATTTTTTTAACCGTCTACTCCCACCCCAACCCCAAACTCAACTGTCACAGTACTGTAAAAATATGAATTATTGTTATACAGTGTCATAAAAATGCTGCTATATTAATGTGCATATCAAACCTCCGGCCAACTGCATATCCCATCTAGACTTTACCCGAGCTGCATTCCAGACCAGATCAGCTCGATGATGTATAATGTCTCACACACCGCCAGTAGTCCCATTTACCAACATGATAGCAAACGTATTTTTAAAGAAGCATAACCGAATAAAAAAATCTAGAGTGAGATATAACTGATGTGTTTTATTTTGTAGAATAAAACGTGAAAGTATCTTGAGTTTGTGTTAGCCACAAACCTTATTTAAGCGATTTAACCAAAATCCCATTCAAAAAACCTATTGACTTTGGGATGAGGGAACTGGAAGTGCTAAAAACTCGCTTCCGGGTTTTTGCATACAAATTGATGTCATAGTTCATCCACTCTATAGTTACAGTTTTTTTTACTGTGTTTTTATTATTGTTTTTTTTTAAAACATAATGCACAAACAACATTTACTTATGTTTACAATCACAAAAAAGAAACAAATAGATAGAAAATAATAATTTATAGAAATTATAATAGATAAATAATAGTAACAGCTTTAAAAATAAAGTAAATAATTAAATAAAAAAAGGGGGGGGGGGTAAATAAATAAACAAACAAACTCTAATACAAAGACAATAACTACAACAAAGACAAAGCCCCTGACAGCCTTTTAAAGATCAAGTATGTATGTTTCAATTAATGACTAGATCTGTTGGAAAAAGTCTGATTTCAACTGCAAATCTGCAGTCATTTTCTCAAATATTTATCTGTTTCAATCTCTGTGTCCATTCTGTTTAAGTAGGTTGGCGGATCTTGATTCATTACAGGTTTTTAACATTTACAAAATAAAGTCTTTTGTGAAGAAGAAAAAAGGTTTGAAACAAGTGAAGGCCGAGTAAATGGGTGGATTATCCCTTTACTTATCCCTTTCTCTGACCAGCAGAGGTCACTAGAGTACACCAAAAGTGTAAAACTCAAACAATGCACAACTTCCTCATTGGCAGTGACTGTTGTTTGTTCTAAATGTGAATGGTTTTATTTACATAAACCAGCAGAATAACAGGAAGAAGGAATCAAACATCACGCATCATGATCTTTTAAGCTCAATGAAAATCTCAAACGTAAAGGGGTAGTTCACCCTAAAATTACACCTGTCTTCACTGACCCTTCACTTGTTCCAAACCTATTTGAGTTTCTTTCTTCCATTGAACAAAAAAGACGGTATTGAAAACGCTGGTATGTGTTTGTTTTATCAACAGAAATCGATGGATGCCTTTCATTAAAGTATCTTCATTTGTGTTTTACAGAAAACTGATAAGGGTGTAAAATTCACACAAGGGAGATTAAATGATGAGGTAATGTGCATTTTTGGGTGATCTATCCCTTTAATTAATTTCTATACTAAGCTGAAACAGAGAAAGTGTCTAAGATCGAGCTGTGTTTATGAGTTCAAACAGAGCATCAGGAAGATTTGAATAGATGTGAACCTGAAGCCGTACCAGGTGTCAGAAGGGCTCGTCCGCAAACATCCCCGACTGCATAGACGCCTGGACGAGAGGTGTTCTGGAACTCATCCACCACGATATGACCCCGTTCATCAAGTTTCACACCCTGAATAACAATACACCCTCGATTATTCATACTCTGTCACCAAGTGATAACAGTGCAAAGATAAACTTGCAGTTTAAAGGAATGCTCTAGGTTCACTTATGAACACAATCTCTTGCGTGTTTCAGCAGAAACGCTGTGTACACAATGACAATGCATTACAGAGAGATTAAAAGCAGAAATGTAAAGCTTGATACAAGCGTATACCCAACCCAGCATTATAAAAACAGAGAGAGTTGCACTTGGATATATAAATATGCTGCTTTGGCATTGATGGGAAAGTTTTTTGATACAGAAAAATGGATAACACTATGCAAAATGTAGCTCAATCAATATTAACTTCTCATCTGTGATTAGATTAGGTCTTAACATTGACACTCGCCAACCCGCCAAATGTGGGGGTAGATTTCCCCTGTGGTGGGTAAGACAGCCACCGCCACTAGCCTCTTTGGCTGGTTAAAAATAATTTTAAAAATTGTAGTTTTCTTAAAAGCAATGTTTGCAATAAAGTTGGCCCAATATGCATGCAAATGTGATCTTAGAATCTAGAACCAGCAAGACTGACAAAACCTATTATGTTTGCGGGAGCAAAATAAAGCAGCTTAATACCGAATGAGAGGATGATCACTCGCACCCTCAGGTGATGTGATGCGCATGATTGTTTAATACGCATGCACGCTCCAGTTTCCTTGCGTGAAACAACTGTGCCTAGAAACGCAACTGGTGTGATCGGTTCTCTTTCAAATAAACAAGACAAAAAGTGATGCTCTTGCACTCATAGTTTTGCTGCTTTTAAGAGCTCCAGATTCGTCTTTTAGTAAGCAGCACTGAATATTTTCGCTTTAACCATTCTTTGAACAGATTATTAATTGGCCTAGCATTAACCTTGTGTGTGATCATCCTTTTATTATCACACATGGAATGTTTTTCACCTGCTTTCTTTTGCTTACCGGTATTTTTGGTAATTTGGTTTATCATTTTTTTACAATAACATTGCTTTAATATGAGATTAACTCCCCAATAATGAGTAGTTAACTGGTGATATAGAACCTTTTGTCATGATAGATTACTGTGCATAGTTTTAGATGCACTACAGCAGTTATTTTTTAAATGTCAATTGTTTTTTTTTAAGAAATGTTTTGTTAAATGAATAGTATACAGCTATATTTTGCTTGTTTTGACAAATTTTAAAATTGTGGATACAAAATAATAATTTATTTATGTTTGTTGTGGTCAGAGATAAATTTGTTGAATCCTTAATTTGAGCTCTGAAAAGTGATGTGAAATAAAAACTAGTTGTAATACAACCCTATGAAACCATGGCCCATTTGCTCATACACAACACACCAAAAAGTTAAATAAATGAGGAGGCATGTGGACATAACACAAAATCTAAATCAAGTCATTTTAGCATGTCAAAATTGATGCACATAAAATATATTTTCTCAACAACAAAATTGTGGCTATTGAAAATGGCGAGGGGCTAGTAATGTCGGAAATCTACTAGCCACAATGGCTGGTGATCAAAAGTCAATGTCAAGCCCTGGTGGTTAGGCTTGCATAATATTCAGGAGTAAAAGTTACATCCACAACCATTTTAAAGATATATTTTATAGCTTAAAAAAGCCTAATTCTTTCATAATTTTGAGGCACTCGGTCAAGCATTGAATGCAAAATTACATCTTGAGAGGCCAAAAGCAGTGCTAGCCACTAAGTTGCTAATAAACTTAAACTACTAATAGAAATAAAAATAGCATTAAATAAATGTAAATTAAAACTTACTATTTGACTGAGGTTGAGGCCGGCGGTGTTGGGTTCTCTGCCAATGGCCCACAGCAGGCAGTCTACATCATTAATGGTGTCAAACTTCTCTTGTGAATCCTTGTCATCCGGGTCTTTTGTAACCAGTGTTATAGAGAGGCCTTTGCCATTCTTCTTCACTGACTTCACCTGTGAACAATATTAACACATTTGGAGGTTACTCTTAATTTTGATGCTCTCCTTTAGACATTGTGCCCAGTCTTTGTTTTCAAACATGCCAAATAGTACAATTTACATGTGGTATGAAGATCACACGTGGATGCTGCCAAGCACAGGTTTTACCATTTTGAGCTGGCCACTTTAGATCACTTCCAGGTATAGATGAAAACACATTTAATTGGGGCGCTTATGAGCAAGCTATGGAGTAGGGTGCAAGTTGGGTGAGTTGTAGGGCTGTGTGATTAATTGTAATCGCAATTTAAAATGTTGCAATTAGCTAATTGGAGGAGGCTGCGATATGACATATATATTATTTAACTTCCCCGCTCAGAACAAATGCATGACTGCCGTCTTTGTGTGACAGTCTGTGTGTGACAGACTTACTAGCCAATTGAGTGAGCACACTTTCGTTCTGCCCAATCAGAATTGCGCAACCGAACTATGCGGAACAACCACAATAACAAACAGGAAAGCATCTCCATGTTTTATTAACACTCATATATGAGACATGAACAGTTAATAAATCAGTTAATAAACATTCTTTTTGCATGATCAGGCCTGTAGCCGGCTTTTTGAATGGGTTATTTTTGCAGTTATTTGCCTGATGTTCTATTTAATATTACATATTTTATTGACATTTGAAGAACACATTTTTACTGGATTAGGTTGTCGGATGGTTATCATAACCACACTTTTTGATGTACCAAAATATATTTTAAACCAATCTGTTAAATTGCATATCATACTATTTTACTATTTTAAGCGTTTATTTACATATGTGCATTTAAACTGTAAGCTTTATATTACAGTTCTATAAAATAAATGAAAATTTAAATTAAACAAATATTAAAATATATTTTTTTACACACACACACACACACACACACACACACACACACACACACACACACACACACACACACACACACACACACACACACACACACACACACACTATTCATTCTTGGGGTGGGGGTTGTTTGATTCACCCATTCCCACAAGTCAAGTGCAAACCTACGCCCTTGCTAAAATGTCAACTAAAAGTACTGTCAGTGACATTCAATCTATTAGTAAGCAACAGCAAAGTACAACTTCAGAGTTGTTTGCTAATACAAGTTAATATCTTTTAAGTTCCTTTTTTAAACTAACTCACAGCATTTTAGCAGTAAGAAGCTAAATACAGATTATTGAATTATTAACTAGACTGCAAAATTAAAACGCAAATCAAATCAAAAATGCAATATCTGTCAAAAACAAAAAAACAAAATCACAATTAGATATTTTCCCCAAATCACACAGCCCATGTGAGTTGTGTACAATACTTTGTACAATTAGTTAAATGAAGGCATCTTAGTCAAAATATGAAATGAAACACCTATCTAAAACTTAAATTCACTATGAAAGATGGCTATATTTCTTTATATATATATATATATATATATATATATATATATATATATATATATATATATATATATATATATATATATATATATATTTATATATATGAATATAAGTACACTGGGAAAACTGCTGCTAGCCAAGTGCATGCTAATACTCCTACCCAAACACACTGACATTATTGGTATTAAATCTGAGCTAAAATCATCTATCAAAGCCAAAAATAACTGCGCTCTTTCAAGCAGAACTGTAAAATGTATTGGCACACAAATTTGACAGGGTCAAAGCAGAATTACAAGCTGTTAAAATCAAGATTGCAAGCAACGCTTCGGCTCTTCGCTCAAATTTTGAGGCAATTAAAACAACAATGTCAGACAAAGACCAAGGGTTATCTAACTGCTCGGATGATGTTATGGAACTACAAAACTCTGTACGCAAACTGGAGAAAAATGTGGAGAGCCTACAAGAGAAATGACTAGACATGGAAAGAAGAGTGAGAAGGTCAAACATTAGAATCTCACTCCAGCCTCAATATGGAAGTTGCTCAAAGATACCCTCAAAATGGATAAAGATATATTTTTTATAGATCTCATCGCACTCTCCAGACAAAAATTACAGACGAAAACACATTAAATTGAATTAATATAATAAACACTACTGTGGTTGAATGCATTCAGACCGACACAAAAGACCACATCCTCTTTTTGAGCCAACATTTGATTATTATGGGATGTTTTAGGACAAAGGATACTAAAACTGATTATTAATACTTTGCTGCATTACACCAAAAGCATTCTTGTCATCCACATTCTTTTGAATTACCTGCTTTCTCACTCTTAAAGAGAGTCTGGTTTACAACATTCTTCAAATCACCACTTTTAGTAGTAAGCAGAAAAAAGAAAGTCTAATAGGTTTTGAACTAGTGGAGAGTAAATGATGACAAAATGGGGTAAACTGTCTCTTTAAGTCATATAATATGGGTTTGTTCTTTTGATAATCCTTGTGTGTTGAACTAACCACACCTAAAAAAAACTTAATAAATAATAAAGAAGGATCTCGATTCACTCCAAAATGTTAAAACGCAGATTACCAATTGTTATTGGATCACTGAAATATAAATGAAATGCTAAGACCAGGTCTAAAAGGTCTAACTATCATTGGAGTAATTGTGTATAATGTTTAGGGTTAGCAGAATAAGTTGAAGTACTTGGGAGACATTGAAAATAATTAAGAAGCATATAGCCTACTAATATGCTAATGAAGTGTTTTGGGAATTTAATGGCAAAGTTTAATGGACAGACTAAAGAGGACCATCAGAATAAAGTCTTACATATTTGGATGTGCTAAGATATACCCAATTAGAACTGAAGTCTGCCAAACAAACTTACACATCAGGCTAAAAACTGAGACAACAACATGTAAGCTTACTCTGTACTAATTACCTGAGTATTTTTCCGTAAATCAATACCATTATTTTGCAATTCTTTGGTGCAATTGGAGCTTATCAAGGCATCGAAGTTCCTCAGCACCTTGGAAAGAAAGAAAAGAGTTATTGCTTCCTTTGGGATATACATGGCAGTAGCATTTAAGCAGGTGCCAATGAACAGGTCTCTTACCCCTCCTTGTCGTATGATGATGGACGTTTTAGACCCAAGAGTGGAAAGAATACCAGCCATTTCCACAGCAATATAGCCTGCTCCAACTATAACACTACGTCTAGGTGGATAAAATGGCTGGTTACTTCATGAAATTCTAAGAGCATAGTAATATACACGAATAAAGACTTACTTAGGGCAAGACTCAAGTTCAAAGAACCCATCACTGGTGATGCCTAAACTGGATCCTGAAAAGGTGATTGAATTAACAAAATGTTTTAGCAGATGCTGTACAAAAATCCAAAAAGTTATTGGCAAGTGCACATGATAAAAATGCAATCAAATGAAGAACATTGTCCATAATGAGGAAATTTAAGCTCACCTGGCACATCATCCTCACTGACTGTGGATGGATGGCCGCCAGTGGAGATTAAGATATGGGTTGCTGTGTATTTCTTCCCATTGACTTCAACTGTGGGTTCAGGGTCATCTGTGAACCTTGCATAGCCATGAATAAACTCAATTTTGCCCTGTGTGCAAACACAAACAACTTTTAGTCATCAAACCCAATTTTGTAGATCATTCATACCAATACATTAACATTGTGCATTTTAGACATCATTAGTAAGTATTGTGTACTTATATGGCACATTTATTGTTTATGGCCATAGACCCAAAGCGCTTCACAATCATGAGGGGGTCTCTCAACACCACCACTAGTGTGCAGCATCTACTTGGATGATGTGATGGCAGCCACAGGACAATGGCGCCAGTGCGCTCACCACACACCAGCTATTAAAAAGCCAATTTGGTGGGTGGGGATGATTGGGAGGCCATAATTTGTAAGGGTGGATGGAGGGAATTTGGCCAGGACACCGGGGTTACACCTCTACTCTTTATGGGAAGTGCCATGGAATGTTAAATGACTGCAGAAAGTCAGGACCTCGGATTAATGTCTCATCCAAAAGATGGCACTCACTGAAAGTATAGAGTCCCCTTCACTATACTGGGGCATTAGGACTTACTTAGACTCACTAACTCGCTGGCCTCACTAACACCACTTCCAGCAGCAATGTGGCCTCCCACCCACTACTGACCAGGCTCAGCCCTGCTTGGCTTCAGTGAGTAACCGGTCTTGGGCTGCAGGGTGATATGGCTGTGGCTTAGTAACAAGACTTTTTATACGACATTAGACTACGCTGATTTTTCCATATGAGATCCCTATAGCAATGTTAGAAACTTGTTGGCGTTCTTGAATAATTTTTGCTTTTATGCATTTAGAAAATGTTTTTACAGTGCTTCATAAACAAATGAGTACACCTCGCTTGGAAAATGAATGTATATATCTATTTCTTATTGAATATAGGCAATATATTTTGGTGCATTTGAACAAAACAGAAACATTTATATACACATTAAAATAATATTTTAGTCACCAGATATCTTTAGAAATAAAAAAAATACATTTAAATTTATGCAAAATATTGTACAAAAACTACAAACTACAAAAAAAAAAAAAAAAATATATATATATATATATATATATATATATATATATATATATATATATATATATATATATTATTCTCTTTTTAAAATTTATATTTAATATTTTCCCCTGACAAATAAATTGGACTGTCATCATCGTAAGCTTTTTTTTTGGCATATTAGCTCCAGATTTAGCTTCAGTTCTGACTAATTTTTATGCACAAATATAATGTTGTAAAGCATCCTATAGAAAATAAAATTTTATAAAAGAGAAATTTGTGATACATATGTGCACTGAGTGTATACAAATAGATTTACAACAAAGAAACTAAAAGAGCTTACCACTAATGTTGTTCAGAGTATAGTATTATTATAGATTATAGTATAGATTATACTGATAATTTTTCACACAGTATCTGAGATTTTTGCTATTATATTATATAATATGTGTAGTAGTGACAAACTATACACTATGTAATATGCACTTCACCATCTAGAAACATCAGTTTTAAGTAAACTATCTTATTTGTGCTTTATCCAGGTATTAGTAGTATATATTTTGAAGTATATTAAGCAGGGGTTCCCAAACTTTTTCCTATAAAGGGCCAAAAAGCAAACTTGATCGAGGGCTGTGAGCTAAATATAACAAACCGTATATAATAAGTTTGCCATGTGTAATTTCCTAATTTATAGTGTAATATTTAAAAATAACTAGAAAACTTTGCTTTAAATCACATTAACTAATGCAGTATCACGTGAAACATTTAATAATAAACATATTACAGAAATAAACACCAACAATCCCATTTATAACACAATGGAGTTCAATAGTCGAGCTGCTTTTGACTTTATCTTGATTTGCTCACAGATATCTTATGCATTGTCCTCTATCTGACAGTACTTACATTATAAACTTAATTAATTGAACAATTTAATTTCAGTCTGCTTTTTTCCTGTAGCTCAGCAGTGAAACAAAATGTTACGTTAAACTGGAAATGACGATCCCTGTCAAAATCATTCGCACCAACCACCTCCATCATTCTCCCTCTCTTTTCACATGGGATGACGGGCCAAATCAAAGGTTACCATAGACCAACTTTGGGCATCTCTAATATATAGAATAAAACATTAGAAAATGAGTGCAAACTTGCTAAATGTTTTTTTAACCATCCATAAATTACTTCAACTTCACATTTAGTTTGCTGTTAAAAAAAGAACTTAATGCAGCTTACCTTTTCAAGGTTGCTCCTGTAAATCTGATTCAGGCGACTCACGTAAGCATCCCTTTTGTGTTTTATGATTCTGAAAAAACACACAACCAAAGAATGACCTTTATTCTATTCATTTATCTTGTTACAGCACTGAAAATCCTGACAGCTGAACTACTCCACCTCATGCCTTTGTGTCAACATAACGATATTGCATACCGCAAAAAAAGAGAAGCAAAACAAACACTGAAAGCTTTCATTTATCAGAGCGAGTAGGAACTTAACCACCCACGAGTGTCACAACAGTAAAAAGTTTTTTTTTTTTTTAAGAATTGCCACATTTTGCAGAAGCAACATCCTCTGAGCCAAGCTGTCATCACATACACTTACAGTCTTAACAAATTAAGGTTTTCACTAGTACCTATTTAAAATTACTGTAAACAAATTACTAAGAATGGAATGGGTTGTTTTGAGTGAGTAATTTTTACCAAAAGAATAATTACAAATGTGTTATTAAAGTGATCGAGAATAACACCAAGTCTCACTAAATGTGGGTAACTGATATTAGGAAATCTGGTTTTGATGATTAAATTATATTTCTTAACAAGTATCAGTCAACATTAGCTAAACAAATAATAATAAAATCTTCTGCACTGTAAAAAAAAATCTGTAAATGATCAGTTTTCCATATTTATTTAATCATTTACATCAAAAGTCAGCAGAGCAGAGATCAACATCCCATAATGCAATTCACAATAATAAATAAAGGGAAAAAAACTAAATATGGAAACTGTTAATTAACATATATATTTTATAGTGTGTATATATATATATAAATAAAAATGTTTTGTTTTGCACAAACCACAAAGGTAATACTAAATTAGGTTATCTGTACTTGTTTTATTCAAGTACTTCTACACTTTATCTATTTAAAAAACAGAAACTAGTAAAATAGATGTAATTATTATTCTAAAAAACACAATTAAAGCCACAGTCCTACACTGCACACGCTCATTAAAAAACTCTGAAGATTTAAAACCCCAATAAAAACATGATCTTACTTACTGCCAGCTGAAATGTGCTTTTGCTCCCTCAAATCCATAGTCTTCATGATCATGGAGATACTCTGCATGAGTGGATGTGTTCCACATAACCTGGAAGCATGCACAATGTATTAAATATTTTATTTCTGATTACACTTAATCAATAATAAATAATTGATTGATGTATGGGCTGTGCGATTCATCGAACTCGAATCGCAATTTGAAACGTTGCAATTAATTAATCGCAAGAGGCTGCATTATAAAATATATACACGTATATATGTAAACAAAAATAACGAATAACATCTGAGGTGAAGTGCTTCAAAACCAGTCTGCTACACTTCAGAAAATTAAACATGCTAGACTTTCTGCAGTGGAGTCATGAGGCATTGCAGACATGGTATCGATTGTCGTAAACTATGCCACATTACACAAGAAGAAACGATTGAATCTTGTGTCATGAAGTCCATTCGTCGTTTACGACTTGTGGGATCTGATAATCGTGTGATCTGACCAGGGCTTTATAATTAGCACACTTGAGTGAGCACACTTTCCTTCTGCCTAATCAGAATCGTGCAACTAAACTACGCCCACAATAAAAATAAAACAGAAAACAAAAAGCAAGGCGCTGACAAGAGGGTTTATGTCGCCTGCAGCTTCAGAAGCATTAAAAGACAAATTTAAATCAAAGAATAACAGCATTTGTAATATGGGAATATTTTGGTTTCAAAGTTACAGACACCAAACAAAAACAGGTTTTAAGAGCTGTTGAAGAATTGTTGCTACGGCTTACAGATTATTGAGCTGAAGCTTAAATGAAATTAAAAGCAGCTTGAAGCTTGAATTAAAATGTAACTCAAATCGCAATATGTCAAAAATAAATAAATAAATGTAAATAGATAAAAAATTGCAATTAGATATTTTCCCCAATCGCACAGCTCTATTGATCTATAAACAAATATTTAATGAATAATAATTTATCCAAAACATTACCTTTTTAGGAACACATCCAACATTGACCTGAGGAGAAAAACAGTTTAATAATTGACCAAATCAGTATTAAAGAGGTGATATCAGAATTATTAGCCCTTTTAAATGATTAACCCAAGTGTGTATTTTCCCCATTCCCTGTTGAACAGATTTCAACACATTTCTAAACTTACCAGTTTTAATCACTCATTTCTAATAACTGATTTATTTGACCTTTTCCAAGATGACAGTGATTAATGTTACTAGATATTTTTCAAGACACTGGCGGTATTTAGCTTAAAGTGACATTTAAAGGCTTAACTAGGTTATTTAGGCAAGTTAGGGTAATTAATTAGGTAAATTATTGTATAACAGTGGTTTGTTCTGTAGACAATAAAATACATTGCTTAATAATATTGACCTTAAAATGGTTTAATAAAAAAATTCAACTGCAAGACATGAAGTGAGAACTTAAAATGCCACATTGATGAAAATGTTTGGGATGATATTGTCAGACTACCCTTGAATATTTCAATCTGCAACAGATTTAACTAAATGCAATTTAATATTGTACATAGAGCCTAAATATCCCCAAATAAATATAGTAAAATAAATAACAACGTTTTACCTCAACGTCCAAAATGCAATGATAGTATCGGCACGTTATTTCATTGTCTTTGGGAAAGTCCTTTGATTGTGGATTTTTGGAATGACATTTGTGAAATAACTGTACATAATACGTAAACAGAAGTTTACAGCCTCCCTATTAATGTGCTTACTAGGTGTTCTGCAACCCCTTTTTCTGGAACATTCAGATGTCTTCAAACCTCTACTGATGCTGGGGAGGAAATTAATTATCAGTATATGGGTCGGGACAGATCCCCCTCTTGTCAAGGACTGAATAATCCTAATTAAAGACACCATAATTATGGAAAAGACTGGACATACATAAAAGTAAAATCCAAGTCAGTTCTGTGGGAAATTCCTTTGACCCGTCTTGGCATTGATTATGAGTCTACTATTTATCCTTAACTGTATACGCTGCGATATTGTAATATTGTTTTGAATTAGACCACACTGCTGTTTTTTATTTTTATTTTTTTTATTTTTTTGTTTTTCTTATCTCTTCTTTCTTTTCCCCTTAAAATACTGTTTAAAAAATAATATATAAATATCCTACTAAAAAGTAAAAGCATTAACGTTAAAATAAGTAAATAAATAATTAAACTGCTTTTATTCTAGCCCAAATAAAACAAGACTTTCTCTAGAAGAAAGAATATTATAGGATTTACTGTGAAAAAATTATTGCTTTGTTGTAAAAATATTTGGGAAATATTTGAAAGAAAAATTGACAGCAGGGCTAATAACTTTGACTTCAACTGTACACCCAAACAAAGTGCATGTGTGCTGGACAACAATAACATCCCACAAAACAAAAATACGGCTGAATCTGGACGCTTCCCAGCGCAAGTGTGCATGTGACTAATGCAATTAACTTACAGTAAACAATGATAAGGCTCCGAGGTAAAAGTGAAGTATTGCAAAAAGCAAGATGGGTCTTTACTCACGCAGGTACCTCCGAGTTTGTGACTTTCGATCACGGCAGTGGTGGCACCGAGTTCAGCCGCCCTCCTCGCACCGGCCAGCCCACCGGATCCTCCGCCGACCACCAGAAAATCAAAGCGCGAGACTGATCCAGAAGCCATGCTGCGACCGAGGAGTTTGCGGGAAGATGACAGTGAGCGTCCGAGACCGAGAAAAGACGACCGAAGTCGAGCCAATGGGCTTAATATCTCCATGAGCAGGAAGCAACACCCCGGCCAACGCAGTCACTAGTTGAACTGATGGGAGGGACGTGAAAGCCAGTGCTTAGTCATTGTGAATCGACACAATGGTGTGTAAATCCCAGAAGCAAGTTTGGACAATAGTTATAGTTAGCCATGCTTATTACTGTCCTTCACTGACAATCGCGTTCACTAATATCCCAGGGGTTGAACTTGCTTTGAACTCACTTTCAAATGTGACACACAACATGCTTTATGTACCTCTTGAATAATGTCGTATTATAACACTCATAAAATTGGACGAAAAGCGGCCACTAAACGCTAACTTACCGGTGGAGTGCAGGTGTTAAGCTTAAACTTGTAGCCAAATGTAGTTTGCTGTATATTATTTACATCATTGAAGTAAATGGAGTATCATTATTTAGAGGTGTTACGATATGAGCTCTTTATGGGTAGCTATGGTGCCCACCTTCGGTTTTGTTTATAACGGAATGTTTCGGAACCGTGTGGAGCTAAGCTGAGTTGAACTGCGCATGCGCGTGCTCAGCAGCGGCGGACCTATAACTTCTAAAAACGTAACAGTAAATGCATTTTAATGTTTTTAATGCTATTCTTATGAACTAATAATCACGTTATGACGAGAAAACAAAGTCTGCACAAAAAGGACACTTTTATAACTTAATAGTGAATTTTGATGACTAAAATGGCCATATTCAGGGTTGAAAAAGGTTAGCAAGTTTAAAAAAGGATGATTAATATGTACAAATGTATATTTATAGGGAGTAAACAATAAATTGCACTAAAAACACTTTAAAAATATTGAAATACGTTTTAAAATATACCTCATAATTAGGCCAACAAGGGACCTGCGCATGCGGAATTCCGCAGATTTTTAGTCCATCATTAATTTAGTTTGTTTACTTGAGTAAATGTGTGTACATCTATATATTTATTCAGTTTTTAGATTATTCGCAGTAATATTATTGACTAATATGAAAACTTTCATCTGATTTATGTACAATGCAGTTTGTACAGTATTATTTTCTGTCTTTTAGTAGAGATATTATTTGAGAGATTTGCTTTGTTTACCAAATAAAGTGAATCTAATTGGATTTACATTTTAAACATTAAATACAAATTTAAAATATCATATTTTTTATTTCACATATTAAGGTTTCAGTTATAATTCTCCCAAGATTATTCCGCAGAAATCCTCAGAGTTTTACCAAATTCTCAGCAGAAATAGCAAAAATGTCTGCAGATTCCGTCTGGCCATACTCATAACCACATTGTAAAAGGTCATGTTCTTCATCAGTATTTTGGTATTGTTTTCCAGTGCAAATGTGCATAGATCCATAAAACAAGATTTGCATTCACAAAATGAAATTGATCAAAATGAAGTTAATGATCCAGTGAGCTCTGAAAAAATTAGGCATATTTTTGCTGTGAAAAACAAAAATACTGAGAAAGATATTCATATTCTACAATGTGTTCAATACTTAATTCCATGACTTTATCAACAAAGACTTTATGTTTTGATTAAAAAATTTAATGTTTGAACAGACTGCATAAACCCTGATATCAGAATGATTTCTGAACAATCATAGGACAGCCTGTCACTAGAGGTATAGCAGCATAAAAATATATGCAATAAGATGCAACTTATAAATAAAGTTGGTATAATATTTCATAACATTGCTTTACAGTATTTTATAATTAAATAAATGAAGCCTTGGTTTAAAAAAAGATTTCATTTGTACAGCAAAGGTGGATAAAATATCAATATCTAAATTCTGTTTTGAAAATGATACCAAATTGTACTGAAGCTGACAGTTTACAATAATAAGTTATGCTTTATGAATTTATAATAATAGAAAAATATGGTCAGAAAACAAGTGAGCCTTCTAGTGTTCACCCAAATTACATTTATCTACAAAAAATTATTAATATGCCAAAAGAAACACAGAAAAGTTTACTTGGTAGCAGACAACAGTCATCCAGATATTAACGATGACTAGGGCTGCACAATACATCATTTCAGCATTGATATCATGATGTGCGCATGCACAAAAGTCACAATCACAAAGATAAGTAATGTTGAGTCTGGATTATAGTTGACCAGGAGCTACAGAATTGTAACTAATCACTGTATTTATACAGTAGTTATAAATAAAATTTATGTAGGATTTTTGTCTTTGTTTCTACATTTATCTACATTTCAATATCTACATTTCAACGTGAAAACAAGATTAACTTACTCCACTAGCAGATAGCTTAGTTTGTTTTAAGGAAAATCTAAATTTTGCATTATTTCATCAGGCTTTTAAAACAAAACAATATTTTTACTCGATCTAAGAATTTTTTGAGATATTTGGACAAGAAATGAGAGAAAGGAAGTAAGAAACACTTTTTTTGCATTGTAATTTATTCACTTTCTGTACCTCAATACTGTTAGACTGTCAAATAGTGCAATTCAAACTATTTTGTGAAACTGTATTCATATTGTAATATTTATTGCAGATAAAATAAACTTGCAATATCAAATTTGTACAATATTGTGTAGCCCTAAAGATGACCACTACAAAATAATGGGAGAAATGTCACTGATGCATCATTTCAGGGCAATCCAAAAAAATGACATCAAGCCAATTTCCACATGAATATTTTATTTAAGAATTGTACAGAAACAAATTACATAAGAGACGTCTTCAAGGGAGTGACTTTACTCGTCATTCTCGAAGTCAGCGGGATTCTTCTTTTTGCACTCTTCATGAACATGATTGCCCCATGTGTAGGTCAGGTACGTCAGAGCCAGGGCTGAAATACACACGCAGGTTAGTAGAGAAGTTTATACAGCCTTTAATCTACACCATAGGTCTCAAACTCGATTCCTGGAGGGCCGCAGTTTTGCTCCAACCCTAATCAAACATAGCTGATCCAACGAAGGTGTTCAAGACTACTAGATACAAAGCAGGTGTGAGTTGAAGGTGGTTGGAGCTTAACTACGCAGAACTGCGGCCCTCCGGGAATCGAGTTGGAGACCCATGATCTACACCTACAATAGCATGGATCAGGGGTGCCCAAACTCGGTCCTGGAGAGTTTAGCTCCAACGCTATTCAAACACACCTGAACAAGCTAATCAAGCTCTAACTGGCATACTAGAAACGTCAAGGCAGGTGTGTTGAAGCAAGTTAGAGCTAAACTCTGCAGGACACCAGCCCTCCAGGACACAGACATTTTAAAAGGATGTGCATGACATAAATTTTGGATTAAAATGACTTACGTGGTGCAATTTTGAATACAGATGACCTAAATCGCCTCCACAAATTGGGGACTCCCTTGGAAAAGTAGTTGGCAAAAGCCTTCTGTTCAAATGGGGAAATACTGTAGGTGATCACATGCCTCACCTTAGCCAGATTCCCAAAGTGAAGACCCATGGTGGCAAGACAGCTGATCTAAAAGAAAATAAACATACAAGGTTTGAGTCAGTAGGGTTTAAAACAATTAGTTTGTTAGAGTAAGGATATGTTTCTATGGTCAAGGGTGCTTTTCATTTCATATTTGTCCATCCTCATTTCCTTTCCTCACGTCTAACTCTTCAGGATGTGCGAGAAGAACGCAAAAAAAAAGGTGCATGGTAATGTAATGTATTTTTTATTTAATGCCATGTCTGCAACCAAGGCTATCTTCATGGCAGGAATCTTTCAACAATACATATACAATTTAAAAATCAACAAACAAAATAAAACATAAATTAAATCAGATTTTTTGTGTTAATACATGATAAAAATTCTAAAATCTTTTCTGGTTTCACTTTGTCTAAAAATGTCCTTAAAAGAGTTCATTTCATAAAAAGTCCTTCTGGAATCAGTAAAAGCAGGACAGTCCAGTAAAATGTGTTTTATAGTAAGAGGAGTTTTGCAGCACAAACACTGAGTAGGGTTTTCACCTTGGAGCAAAAAACCATGTGTTATTCTCGTATGCCAAATACGACATCTGGTAAAAACTACTTGATCAAATCGATTCTTAAAAAGGTGCATGGAGAGGGAAATTAGGTATCACTTTATTTTGATGGTCCTTTTAACATATATTGTTGAATTTAAGTTACAATGCATCTACATTAGAGGTGTGAATCTACACTGGTTTCACGGATCAGTTACGATTATCAGCCATTGATTTGGTTCATTTCGATATCTCAGTGCATTGACGATACTTTCCATACACAGTTGAGAGAAATGGAGTTTACTTTCATTTTCTCAATCGCAGTGAAATAGGGGCTTCTGGTGTTCAGTGTCAGTAAAAGCCTGTCCAGCAAACACACAAGCAGTGAATCGTGCACAGTTTCTGTGCCTTTAAGTAGTGTTTTAATTACTCGCGTTTGCCTCCCTTGCCATAGTAAGGCATAACGACATAGCGCATATAAGGTAAATGATATCAGGACGTAATAACCGGTCATGATTGATCTATTACTGATACAAATGTTACAGATATTACTGATACTATCTATCCAATACAGAATTGTCCGCGTCTGCATTGCAGTGCACCAAAGAAACAATTAATTTTGTCACCCCTAATCTACATGCCAACTAATTCTCATTAAAATATAAGTAGACTGCTAGGTTGGGGTTAGTGTAAGTTGACATGTACTTTCTTATAGTCAGTTAAATGTCTGTGGAAGGAGCAGTATCAGCAGACAGTCTAATACTCAAATAAGAATTAATTTGCATGTAGCTGCAATGCAACTTTTAGTCAACAAAATGTGCAATAGGGACCATCAAAAGAAAGTCTTACTAGAATTTGAATAAAGAGAAAAAAAGTGTCATCCTTCAATTCTCTACACCACTGGATTTTGCTTGCACATCAGGATTCTTGATTATTAGGGATAATTATGTTCATTATAGAAACTCCACACCCACTTGTCTCTTTATTTTTATTTAATTTCACCAGTATTATGAACAATGAATTATTCCCAGTTGCTAACTGCTTTTTATTTTTTGGTGAACAGTGCATGTTATAAATCTAAATTTAAGAAACTGTGAAAACTATATTTACAATTTTCTCATGCTTAATAGTCACATTTATGATGCCTAGTGCTGGGATTAAAGTAATACTATCTTAAGCCACTTAAAAGTAAAAGTAACAAACATTTATTATATTTTACTTTTTACTTTTACACAACAGGGTGTTTAATGTTTCTTTACAAAGTAATATATGCCTGTTTAAATTAAAATTATATATAAAGGTTATTACAAATATATTTCACTCCATTTTTAACTAATGAATATAAAGAACATAATAGCTTTTACTAATTACTGAAGTCTAAATGTGTTTTAATACTTTTACCTAACACTGTGTAATGTTGCTTTACAAAGTGATGTATACTAGCATGAATTACAGTTAATAATAAAGAATATTACAGATAATGATTATTTATACTTCACTATTAGTAATATTTCACTCCAACTAATGAATATAAATAAATAAATAAATAACAGCTTTTACTAATTATTGAATGGGTTATATTACTTTTTACTTTTATGTTGCTTTACAAAGGTATTTAAACACCGGTTTAAATTTTAAAAAGTTAATAATAAAGGTTATAACAAATAATGAACATTTTAGACTTCACTATTAGTAATATTTCACTCCATTTTTTAACTAATGAATATAAACAAATAGAAAAAAAATTGCTTTTACTAATTACTGAAGTCTAGAAATCTCATATTTAACAATCCCTCACTTTCCCCCTCATTTATCAAGACTGTAATTTAAGTGCTTCAGCTTATTTTGATTATTTTATACTATCATGTTTGAGAACCACTGGCTTTAAGTATAGTACACCAAGTGAAAAGAGCTT
The DNA here is from genome assembly GCF_052040795.2 of Danio rerio. Taxonomy (NCBI): domain Eukaryota; kingdom Metazoa; phylum Chordata; class Actinopteri; order Cypriniformes; family Danionidae; genus Danio; species Danio rerio. The sequence goes on from NC_141034.1 coordinate 43,150,965, forward strand.
GAGACATGATACTTTGACTCACATTCAAATCCCTTTATAAACTTATTTATCTGTGTATGATGGGTTTGGATGTGTATTAAATTATACATAAAGCCAATAAACGAATCAAACATAACTAGTACATTATCTAGCAAACCATATATGATTATTTGAGGAGCAGTTACATTTTCTTACCATTAATAGACAGCGAATGTAAACAAAACTCAAACGCTTTAGCCACATTTACAAGCATACAGCGGCTAGGCTAACACCTTACTCGAAGACCTTGCTTGACATTCATCTCTATCCCACTGTTTTTGTTTACATATACAATTAAATCTTACAGACGTACATTACATTGCTAAATATAAACATTATCGTCGTATTTAACTCACTAAAGTCAAAATAAAAGATAAATAAAGATTTTTCTACACACCAGCGTCTCAGCTCCTGTGACTCTTGTACAGCTCTCTGACAGCAAAAGTACAACTTCCGCCTGCAACAGCAAGTCCTATCCGCTTCCGCTCGATTTCTCGCCTTCTCATTGGCGCTCGGCTCTACTGTTTCCTGTATGTCAAGACACGTGAAGGTCAGGATAGCGCTGGAACGGTGTATACAGTAGTCAGACATTAGCATTAAGATATTTTGTGCTGCGCTTTTTCTGCTGTTCTTCTATCCAATGGATACTCAAGGAGTCGCGACAGATCCTCAGCTGCAGCAGTTCATCGAGATCGAGTCTCAGAAGCAGCGGTTTCAGCAGCTGGTTCACCAGATGACAGAAGTCTGCTGGGTGAGGGAGTCTCTTATACGTACATTTCATCTCATTATGCAGATATACGTTCAATTTTTAACCGCGACAACTTATAATATGGTTCCTATATTGTTTACCACGCTACTTTTAATATTAGGCCTAAAATAGCAGGGAAGAATGACTTCAAAATAACATCGCCACTATTCAATTGACTGGAAACGATGTTGTATTTTGAATCGGATAAAGTTGGTTTTATATTCGCATATTCTTTCAGTGACAACTTGTGATACGCTCCTTATATTGTTAACTATGGTACTTTGAATATTTGTTCTGAAACCACACGAAAGTGTGACCTTAAAACAACATAAGCGCTTTTTACACTCACCGGCCACTTTATTAGGTACACCTTACTAGAAGCAGGTGGAACATCCTTTTGCCTTCAGAACTGCTCTACTCCTAGATTCAACAAGGTAACCGAAATATTCAGTATTACTCCATATTGACATTATAGCATCATGCAGTTGCTGCACATCCATGATGCACATCTCCCGTTCCACCCTATCCCAAAGGTGCTCTATTAGATTGAGAACTGGTGACTGTGGAGGCCATTTGAGTACAGTGAACTCAGAGTCATGTTTAAGAAACCAGTCTGAGATGATTCATGCTTTATGACATGGTGCGTTATCCTGCTGGAAGTAGCCATCAGAAGATGGGTACACTGTTCATAAAGGCATGGACATGGTCAGCAAGAATGCTCAATGCACAATTGGTACTAATGGGCCCAAAATGTGCCAAGAAAATATCCCCCATCACATTACGCCAACACCAACACCAGCCTGAACTGTTGATACAAGGCAGGATGGATCCATGCTTTCATGTTGTTGACGCCAAATTCTGACTCTACCATCTGAATGTTACAGCAGAAATCGAGACTCATAAGACCAGGCAACGTTTTTTCGACCGTCTATTGTCCAATTTTGGTGAGCCTGAGCAAATTGTAGCCTCAGTTTCCTGTTTTTAGCTGACAGGAGTGGCACCCGGTGTGGTCTTCTGCTGCTGTAGCCCATCCACTTCAAGGTTGGACGTGTTGTGTTTTCAGAGATGCTCTTCTGCATACTTTGGTTGTAACGAGTGGTTATTTGAGTTACTGTTGCCTTTTTATCAGCTGGAACCAGTCTGGCCATTCTCCTCTGACCTCTGGCATCAACAAGAGATTTGCGCCCACAGAACTGCGCTCACTGGATATTTTCCTTTTTCGGACCTTTGTCTATAAACCCATCTCTACATCCATCTCTAGGTTGAGCCTAAAAATCCCAGTAGATCAGCAGTTTCTGAAATACTCAGACCAGCCCGTCTGACACCAACAACCATGCCACATTCAAAGTCACTTAAATCACCTTTCTTCCTCATTCTGATGCTTGGTTTGAACAGCAGCAGATCCATGTCTACGTGCATAAATGCATTGAGTTGCTGCCATGTGATTGCCTGATTAGACATATATATATATATATATATATATATATATATATATATATATATATATATATATATATATATATATTATTATTTTTTTTTCTATATTAATATGACAGCTAAAGTTTAATTTTTATTTCATCTTCAATGTCGCCTGAATCCTCAGAACTATATGATTTAGTGTTAAATTATTTCACTGTTTAGAGCGATTGTTTTGTGCCTGCAATACTGGATATAGTTAACAGTGTAGAATTTCTTTATTTTTATTTATTCAATATTAGTGATGACAGCTCAAAATTACATGCTAACAACAGACTTAAATAGAAGTTTTGTTTCATATTATTAAAACAATCTTACCGACAAGTAGGTGAAATGTAATGGCTTGTAGAATCGCAGGAAAGTAAGATTAAAAATTACAGTTAACTAGTATTTTGGGGTTGAATTGCGTTCCTTAAGTCATTTAATATATCATCAGATGAAGTGATTAATACAATTTCATCTTCCTAGATATACTGCTCCAAACAATAAAGACATAAAATAAAAACATTGTTGACTAAAAGGTTTACAATTTATTGACTATTTGTAGTGTACAGATTTACAATATTTGTCTGTATATTTATATTATTTTCATAGTACATATATATGTCCATGTCAAAGATAGACAAATAGATGGTATTTTAAAAAAATGTACTTTAGTGAAACAAATATTTTATTGCATTTTACATGTATCCAAAAATAAACAAATATATATTGGAAATAAAATGTTAACATAAGTATATATTACACATTGTTATTATATTAATAATGAATTAGTGCAATTCTTCATCATCATAGTTGTAAGTTGTCTACTCCAATACAAAACTTATTTGTGTGGTTTGATGAAATTACATACAAGAGTTTCCTTGGATCTCACTGTGTGTTTGTGTTTGCAGGAGAAGTGCATGGATAAACCTGGTCCCAAGCTGGACTCCAGGACAGAGGTGTGTTTTGTAAACTGTGTGGAGCGATTCATCGACACAAGCCAGTTCATCCTCAACAGACTAGAGCAAACTCAGAGGAGTAGAGGAGCCTTTTCGGAGACCATGACAGACTAGCCTTCAGCCAATGCGGAACTTACATCAGCCATTTATCAAGGCTTTGACATGCCAGTGTAAGAACTGAGAGGCGACAGGATTCAGTTCAATACTCAAAGACAAAGTGCCTCAGTCTGCTCTCTTTGTTATTATTTTGAAGGCAATATATATATTCTAATATGAAATGGATGCACATACAGTTCCACAGCAAGACCTGTTTTTCACCACCGTATTGACATTTGGCAGTGTAAGACTTTGGTGTCAAGTCAAATAAACATCATCTGAAAGAAAGGAATTGAAGAGGAGGCTTTGTTTTCATTGTCTTCAAGCTATATACAAAGTCTACAGTGTGCTTAATGTCATGATCAAGATAGGTGGCTTATTCAGTGTGTTGAAATGTGGACTTAAAATAAAGACAAAAAAGCCCTTGCAGTTATTAATATAAGCTCCTTCAATGCTAATAAAACCTCTAAGAGGTTTCAGAGCGTTATTTTTAAAAACAGGCATAGCAGGGGCTGCAGATATATATAATCGAAAGCCACCGCAGAGTTTGAGTTGTTGCTCACCTTTTCCAAGTATAAACATGAGTGTTCTGAGCATTCAGAGTTTTTTTTCTTTAGAAAGTAGGCATGACAATTGTGTTCAGCACTGATAATAATAATAAATGTTGCTTGAGCATCAAATTAGGCATTTATGATTTCTGAAAACACTTGAGGCTGAAAACTCAGCTTTAATATCAAAGGATTGTGTTTTAAAATATATTAAAACAATAGCATGGTAATGTTTTTTCATAATGTTATTATTTTTTTATTGCATTTTAAATCATCTGAATGCAGTGTTGGTATACAAAATATGTATATGTGTCCAGTTAGTGAAGTGCTATGCAGGTAAACCTCACTCATCTGACCTTTAAAGGTGCTCCAGTGACAGATACTAGAGGCCATGATCAACAAGCCTCCTTGTTAGAGCAACCGACTCCCATGCAAAGAATTGCCGGTTCAATCCTAGCACAAACCGGGCTGGGTGCGGTAGGATCGGTGGGTTACATGTGGGGGCTCCTTCGGGATGGGAGTGAGGTTTAGGGGAGTGAGTGTAACAGAGGTCAGCTAACGAAGTGATATGCAGGTAAACCTCATTCTGACAACCTCTAAAAGTTCTCTGGCAACACACAAGAGGCCATGGTCTTTAGCCTCTTTGTTAGAGAAACTGATGTCCATGCAAAGAATCACTGGTTCGATCACAGCTTAGATCGTGTTGGGTGCAGTAGGACCGGTGGGTTGCACACAGGGGTTCTCCCAAGATAGGAGGTTTAGAGGGGTAAGTGTAACGGAGGTCAGTTAGCGAAGTGATATGCAGGTAAACCTCACTCCGCTGACCTCTAAAGGTGCTCTAGCGATAGAGGCCATGGTCTTTAGCCTCCTTGTTTGAAGAACCGACTCCCATACAAAGAATTGCTGGTTTGATCCAAGCTCAAAGCGGGCAGGTGCAGTAGGACAGGTGGGTTACACATCAGCTGCAAATTTATGAATAATTGAAGCAGTACAGAAGTACATTAAACCATCATGCTTTTATTGAACAGAGGAGGCATCAAATGATAAACACAAAAAACTTCCTATGAATTAAATTCTATGCATATTATAAACAAAGGCAGTGTGGTCAAACAATAAATAATGATAAACTGTAATAAGATTTTGAACAGCAGAACTTTCAAACACTATGCGGCCATGACTTGTCACTTCATACTTTCTCTGAAAATATCAACAGTTTGTAAATCTAAAACATCAAGATAAAAGTATAAATATTAGAGGTGGAATATATGTAAAGCAGGTACCTTGTATACCAGGGGTACATTTACACGACTAGCAAAGATTGACAACTTTATACATTAAAGCTATTTATTTACATGATCACAGCATTTTGGTGGGCTAAAACTTTTCTAATGGTAATAAAACACATCATCATCATCATCATGTAAACTTTAAAAATGCAAATTTGTGAAAATGATGACATGGATTTGTGTAACATGTTCATTCTATAGACCTTATTCTGCAATGTGGACGTGAGCTCATTTTTGAACCGATTCAGTTGCCTATAGGAGAATGACTAGGAATAATAAACAGCAGAAAACGTTCATGAAAAATAAGGTCAATAGACCAAAACAAAACAAAACATATCAGATTACAGGACTGTACAGTATGTGTGCAGATATACATGGTGTTTCTACAAATTGTAAAGTGTTCATTTTGGTGATTTTGACAACATTGTCAACTTTTACGTCAAACTAAAAACTTTAATTTTTTTGTTAGAATATTTTTATGAATTTTCAAATTTATCCACTCACAAACTCTATAACCCTGACCAAGAATAGAACAAAACATAGCCGTCAATTACATCAGTCCAAATTTACAAGTATCTGGAGAAGCATAGCAATGTTCATTCATTCATTTTTTTTTCTGCTAAGTCGCTTTAGTATTGAGGGTTTGCCACAGTGGAATGAACCGCCAACTTATCAAGCATATGTTTTTACGCAGCCGATGCCCTTCCAGCTGCAACCCAGTACTGGGAAACCTCCATACACAATCATTCACATACATACACCACGGACAATTTAGCTTACCCAATTCATCTATACCGAATCCGGAGGAAACACGAACACTGGGAGAACATGCTGAATTGAACTTAAACTCTGAAAACTGAACTACACTGTTCTTTTTACCATGATCTTTTATGTGAAGCTGCTTGACACAATCTACATTGTAAAAGCGCTGTACAAATAAAGGTGAATTGAATTGAACATGCAAACTCAGAAATAATAAATGACTTAAATTGCACCACTGAGTCGCCCCCACAGCAATGTTTATAATGATAATAATACCTATTTAGTCTCCACTTTCCTTACTAAAATGCAATTCCCTCTCTGACTCCTCCACTAACTAAAAACAAAAACAAAAAAAAAACTTACTAATATTGTGCTTCTTACACTTTCTTTACACACCTGAAACTTGCCTGTAGCACTTACTCATTGTTGCTCTTATAGTTGTGTAAATTGCTTCCTTGTCCTCATTTGTAAGTCACTTTGGATAAAAGCATCTGCTAAATGACTAAATGTAAATGTAAAAAACAAAACAAAACAGAAAAAATATATACATTTATATTTGTCGGGCATTAATTAATATAGTCAACATAATTAATAAAAGGCTGCCATATCTTATAGAATTATTTACCTGATCTTCTTAAAGAGCATCTAATTTTTTCAAGGTAAAGACAAGACATAATGTCTCTGATCCATTAAATAACGGTGGGCGGAAGGGGTCTCTTTCCAGAGGAGGAAAGAATCTTACTCTTTTAAGCAGGTAAACATGAGTCTTCTGGGACGATTCCAAATATTGCCACAAGTCAGTGGTTCTTGCTCTAATCTATATTGACGCACATCAGAAGAGGTACTGAATATTGATCTCCAAAAGTTTTCAAACTTAGGGAAAATCCAAAATGTGTGCACGATCATGTGTGTATGATCATGTTGTTTTGGTTCATTTTATCCCCTGGCTGACCAAAAAATGGACAAATTTGTTTTCCACAAAAAAGATCTCACTGATTCCCCTTCAGCAGCTATTAGTAATAACCCAAGCATACTGGACCCAGGCGAGGAAGCTCTAAGCATTTCGGATCGCAGCACGAGCAATATTGGAAACATGAAATGCAGGAAATACCAAGATAGTTAGCTGAACTGGATTAATTCCATTTTCTCTAAGCAAAGAGTTCCTGACCCAGCCACAGTGTATTATCTGCATCAGAGTTTTTGCTAACGAATGCATGAGACCGTCCAAATTAATAAGATATTTGCAGACGACTGATCCATCCCTAGCACTGTGACAAGCTCAGAGCATTTTTTGAGCGCAAGGCAAAAGAATTGGCACACCCAAAATAAGATAAGGGACGTCACAGCTACTGACAAGAAACTTTTAAAAAATTTGCAACTAATATATGTGGCCAATTTAAAGGCCAAAGGCTTATATTTTTCAATTAAAAAGCCTTTGTTTACATTAGGCTATAAATTGTGCATAAACAAATCCAGATATAGTAATGAGCATAACATTTGTTTGAAAGCAACATTCTTTTGTCATCCTTACTGCAAACTTATATGAGCGATAATATCATTAAATGTTGAGGGGGGCCTTATAACATTTTACAGGGGAAAAGTGGGTCTCCGGCAAAAGAAGGTTGGGAACCACTGCATTAAAGTAGACCAGAAAACATTTGAGCTAATTTAACTTTAGATATACGAGCTCTATGTACTATTTTAAACTGAGGAAGAGAATGTCGAGCACAAATGGATAATGAGTGAACCTGACTGAGAATGCCATTCCACATATCATCTGAGAGTCCTCCTCCCAGGCTTTCTTAATGTTATTTATGGCGGAAGATGTCTGTTTTATTATTAATTTATAAATAATAGAAGTGGAACCCTTAACTAATATGTTAATCTAATGGATTATTAAAACTTTTAATATTTTAAGTCAATTTTTATCATGTAAAAGTACCCCAAAATACATAATAAAAGCCTAATTAAAGCACCCTCACAGTGTGAATGGTTTGCAAAATAAGCTGCACAGTGCAGTCACTAGCATCAAGCATTATTAACTAGGCAATAAAGGTGCCATTGCTCCTCTTATCTGAACTCTCAGGAAAAAACGTTGCACTTCTTTCTTTAGTCAGACTGCTTTCATCAATTCTCTCATCGGTGGGCAAAGCGACATACGCCTGGCCTCGAAGTCCATGATGCAGATACAAAGGAAGAGAATCTAAGCTAAAGTTAATATCTTTAAACGCGTGCAGAAGAAAAATACCAATGATGATGGTAAGAAAGCCACTGACAGTCCCAGCAGCCCCATCGGTGGACATCCGAAGCCACTCTTTAAACAAAATGGCTGAACAGGCCATGACAGATGTGGTGAAGAAGACGTAATAAATAGGTGTGACTATCGAGGTGTTAAAGATGTCCAAGGCTTTATTTAGATAGCTGATCTGGATGCTGATGCAGACCACGAGGCATATGAGCAAAGCCCAGAAGAGTGGATCTTTGAGTACTGCCGTGCCACCAAACAGCTCTTTGATGCCGATGCCGAGGCCTTTCACGCAAGACACTGATAATGAACCAATGACAGAGCAGATGAGGATGTAGACCAGAACATTCTTCTGACCATAGCGAGGAGCGACGAAGATAATCAGGACCAGGCTGCTCACGACGATGCAGACAGCAAACGCAATAAATCCTGAGGGTCATGAGAGAAAAAAAGAAATGACTAGAATTAGAAACAGAAGCATACTGTAGTGGTAATTTGGCCGATATGATAACTCAGGCCCGTAGCCAGGGCCCTTCGGATGGTTCGAAAGACCCACCCCTCAGTAGCTATGTTTCCATCCAAAAATGCGAATAAACTTTATGCGCAAAACTCGATTATCGCATAAAAGTTGTGCGAATGAAGCATCGTTTCCATCCAACGAGTCAAAGCGAACAAAATCGTCACTTCCTGATTAACTCGTGCCAAATATCAACAGTAAAAACTGCATTTGCTGTAATAGGAGAAGCTGCATCAATCTTTTCTAAATGAATGCGCCTCAGAAGACAATCCTGACAAACATTGAGCGCGCAGTGGCGTTTGAAGGTGTCAGACGCGGAGCACAGGCGCTCGTGATTCTGGAGGTCATTAATAATATAATAACATTAATACTGAAATGGTTACGTATTATAATGACCAAAACAACATTTCAGATGTTTTATAATGTGCTCAGCCTGACATTTTATCCATTCACACACATTTTAAGCATCACATGATCTCTTTCAACAAAATCACATGACCTTTTTTAATGCGCATGCTTGAGTTTGTGCTGTAAAAGTGTTTCCATCGCAGTTTATGCGCATCTTTTCTTATCGAATAAAAAGTTTATCCTACCCAGTTGGGCGCATAAGTTTTTTATGCGCATTTTCAGAATTTATGCGCATCATGGCGTTTCCATCAACTGTTTTTTTAAGCGCATTTACAAAATGCGCATAAAATAGGTGGATGGAAACATAGCTACAGACAAAAGTCCAGAATTCGTCCCATACATGAGCTCATTTGTCCTATTTTGATTGCTTTGCAATCATAAATTGTGAAAATAACTCATCAAAAAAGATTTTAAGACCAAGAGGAATCCTCTGTTGGCTGTCGCTTCGGTGTGACCTCAGCTAATCAGTTTTGGCCAATGCACACAATTATTTTTCATGAGTTCAACATCTAGTTGTGCAAGAAAACATACAATCTAATGTGAGGGAAGTCATCTTTTGTTACTGTGTTTTTTTTTTAACATGTTTTTTTTTCTTTTTCTTTTAAGACATACACAAAACAAAAATACAAACACAACATAAAATGCCTGACACAAAACATAACTGCATTTACTAAAACATACATATGGACAAAGCCATAAGCTATTATGTTACAAATATTACAATATGGCAGGAAGAGTTAAAAGTTTGATGAAAACAGAATACATATGAATGAATGTCTATACGTACATTATGTCATTCCCAGTTTCAAATTGTCACATAAAGCAAGGTTTATATTGTCCAGATATGGTGACCAAGTGCGAATAAATGTATCTGTTCTCTCCACACCACCACCAATGTGCAACATCCACTTGGATGATGTGATGGCAGCCACAGGACAACAGCGCCATTGCACTTACCACACACCAGCTATTAGGGGAGTGGAGAGACAGTGATAACCGTGAAACCGTGATTATTTCTTAATATATAATAGTACAACCAAAATGTATAATCGTTGCATCCCTAATATGCAATGTAGCGTATTTTGGTGCATTTATTGATTCATTCATTTTCTTGCTGGCTTAGTCCCTTTATTAATCCGGGGTCGCCACAGCGGAATGAACCGAAAACTTATCCAGCACGTTTTTATGCAGCGGATGCCCTTCCAGCCGCAACCCATCTCTGGGAAACATCAACACACACACACACACACTAAGGACAATTTAGCCTTCCCAATTGCAAACTCCACACAGAAACGCCAACTGAGCAGAGGTTCGAACCAGCAACCCAGTGACCTTCTTGCTGTGAGGCGACAGCACTACCTACTGCGCTACTGCGTCGCCCCATGTCGGTGCATTTAAACAAAACTAATTTATAAAACAGATATTTTTATTTAAACAGTATTTTAGTCACCATACATATTTAGAAATTTAAAGGTTGAAAGAAAAAAATTCAAGCAAAATATTGCACAAAAAAAAATTACAACCTATTTTTTTGCTTCTCTTGATGTCTTTCTAACATATAAATGTGGGTGTACTAGTTTTTGGACCGTTATTGCAAGCTATTTGTTAGATAAGCTCCAGATTTGGCTTCAGTACTGACTAATCTAATGTATTTGCACAAATATAATATTGTATAGCTACTATTAAAAATATGAATTTAAAAGATAGATTTGTGAGGGGTGTACTTATACATGCTGCACTGTAAAGGGTTACATTCAACTGGACATTACCTGGATCTTTGAGTTTCTCTGCCATTGCAGATAAAGAAGCAACTTCTTCCTCTTGTGGAGCATGGAGCACCATAACCGTAGAGCCGAAGATGCACAGCAAACAGCCAATCTTGCCATGGATATTCAGTCGTTCACTCAGGAAATATGATGAGAGCACCGCACTGACAAAAAAATTATTAAATAAAATAATAATAAATGAAATGTTGTTTGAGATTGTCCAAGAATTATAAAAATGATTGTTATTGCATTTAACCTGCAAGCATGCATTTTACTGATAGACAGAGTTTGGAAAAATATTGCGATTAATAACAAATAGAGTATTTGCTTTCTATTTAGTGAAAAATCCTGAAAAAACAAAACAAAACAAATAGTATTTTACATAGCTGGTAGCATAGATTTTTTTAATTCATGGTTGGTATTTCTTTAAAGAATGAACAGTTAATTTAAATAGTTTCCCTCTGGAGGATATGAAGGAGGTTTTAACTTCCAAAAACCAACTATTGTGATCAATTGCAATGATTTTTGAAGAATTGTGCGACACAAAAGATTAATCTTTTCTAACGCAGAAATAAATTACTGTAAAATTAAACTGTAAAATTGATCAAAACAGAAAGCATTAAATATTTGGAAATATTATAAATCAAGATATTTACCTGACCAATACACTCAGTGCTCCCAGTGGTGTTACTAATGTAGCAGGTGCAAATGCATATGCTGCAAAATTTGCAGCCTCGCCAATTCCCACTGAAAATGAAATGCGCACACACACAAACAAAAAGTTTCTGTGGTGTCCATAATAATATATTAATGCATAGATACCAATATCACATTTTTGAAATCCCCAATCACGGACACATGCAACGTCTGATTCAAAACATATTCTGTTTAAACATTATAATTCATCTTCACTAATGGTAAATAAAAACATAGAGCAATTATATCATACTTGATATTAGTCCTGCCCACCACAACCATTCTTTCAGGTATGCATATCCTCCTTGACCTTAAAGTGAAACAGACAAAAACAAAACAAAAATCAATGCATTTCATATATACAAGTATTGTATATGTAAGGGAAACATGCATTATACCCACCTGCTCTAGTGGAGCCCTTTGTTGCCAGACGTAGGAGCCCCTTCTTTTTCAATATAAAACTGCCACCGATGAAGATAGTGGAGCTTACAGCAAGCGCCAGACCAATGTAAAAGTCCGAGCGGTTTGCAACATCCATCTAAATGCAGTTAGAATAAAATCCCGTAAGATATTAAAGTTATATCGATGAAATCTGTCTAAAAACCTAGCGAGCTGCCTACCTAGGTAGCATTTCGACCATCATATGAAACGATAGAACGCGTCTCAGTGATGTCTATGTAGGGAACATATCACGATTTAAAACACTGACAGGATAAAAAGAAAGCAAATCATGTGACTCACTGCTGCTTTTCTCGTCGTTAGTTCTTCAAACCAATTTTGTCCATCTCCATTAAACTTTTATAACTGCATTGAATGCTTTAATCACTAATATTTATAAGCGAGAACGCTTTTTAAGGTAGATTTTTTTGCGAAATAAGCTTAATGGGATTTACTTAACTGACGTTGTTGTTTTACGTTACGTCGCTTATTTATAATCACATTCAAAGCTGTACTATTAAAACCTTTAAAAGAAATACATGTTACTGTAGTCTTAAATCAACCAACCTTGCCTTCGTTTCGTCCATCGGTGGCGTTTTAAGTCTTGTGTGAATAAACTTCCTGGAAGAAGTGAATGTGAAGCATGTTGCCAGATATTGCTGTTTAACCTCTGAGCTGTCAAATCCTCTGTGCATTTTCAACGCGTTTTTGGGTGGGTGGGGAATTTTCTAGTTTGTTCGTTAAACCCCTGTGCTACTTTCTTGAGTTTAAACACAACCTAAACTATATGTAGAGGCAGTAAGCAGTCTAAGTCTGCACAATAAAAATTAATATCAAATGTTTAAATGACTTTATACCTTTTAAAATTGCTATTAACATTTTAAACAATAATTGATATAAAATGCAATTGTGCAACATGGATAGACGTTTTTACATTGTACAGTTGTTTACTTTATCTTTTGTGAAACCCCTCTGCTGCTTTCTTGAGTTTAAACGCAAGCTAAACTATATGTGAAGGAGTAAGCAGTCAAACACATACAGTGGCAGATTTGGGCATGGGCAATTGCATGGGCGGCATCTTGCTAGAGGTGGCATGAACATCATTAGCCATTGACCTTTGATTGATTTTGTGTTGTGTATCTTGACGTTGAAGTTTGATCTCAAGCTGATGTTTTCATATAGGCTACAACCAAAATCCAAAGTTAGTCTGATTTTGGAGTCTAACGTCAATTTTATGTCTGTGTGATGTCCGGTGGCTGCTGGGATTGGTTAAATCCCCAAGAACTACATGTATATGTTTACAAAAAGCATTTACTTGACTTTTATATTTTTTAATGAAAATTTGTGCGGTAATGGTTGCTCTTCTCCTCCTGTTGTCATTTTAGGATCTTGGGAGATCGATCCACGCCAGCTTACATTTATCAGAGAACTTGAAAATGGACAGTTTGGTGTGGTAAAGTATGGGAAATGGCAAGGCGGTCATGACATGATGACTTTATTGAAGAGGCCAAGGTCATGATGTAAGTATAAACATTGGAGTCTGTATTGTTTCACACAAATGCTGTTAAACAGGGTGGCAAGGTGGCTCAGTGGTTAGCACTGTCAACTCACAGCAGGTTGGTCACTCGTTCGAGCCCTGGCTGGACCTGTTGGCATTTCTGTGTGGAGTTTGCATGTTCTCCCCGTGTTGGTGTGGGTTTCCTCCGCATGCTCTGGTTTCCCCCACAGTCCAAAGAAATGCGTTATATGTGAATTGAATAAGCTAAATTGGCTATAGTGTATGTGTGGGTGTGAATGCAAAAGTGTTTGAGTGTTTTCCAGTGTTGGGTTTTGGCTGGAAGGGTATCTGCTACGTAAAACGCATGCAGGATAAGTTGGAGGTTCATTCCGCTGTGGCATGATTAATAAAGGCACTAAGCCAAAAAGAAAATGAATGAATGAATGTAAAATCAATATGGTACAAGTCATTCATTCATTCCTTTTCTTGTCAGCTTGGTCCCTTTATTAATCCGGGGTCGCCACAGCGGAATGAACCGCCAACTTATCCAGCAAGTTTTTACGCAGCGGATGCCCATCCAGCCGCAACCCATCTCTGGGAAACATCCACACAAACATTTATACACTACGGACAATTTAGCCTACCCAATTCACCTGTACTGCATGTCTTTGGACTGTGGGGGAAACCGGAACACCCGGAGGAAACCCACGCGAAGGAAGGGAGAACATGCAAACTCCACACAGAAACGCCAACTGAGCCAAAGGTTCAAACCAGCGACCTTCTTGCTGTGAGGCGACAGCACTACCTACTGCGCCAATACCTCGCCCATTATACAAGTCAGTTGATATAAAATAAACGTGTGTAACATGGATAGAATGGATTATTTTTGAGGCCATTTTACAGTTAGTTAGTTTTTATGTAATGTAGGATAATGTTTATCAAATTATGCTGCCGTGTAAAACAATCTCAAACATGTGTTTGCTGTCATAATGCAATTTTAATGGAATAAAGTGATAGAAATGTGATAAAAAGCCAGTCAAATACTGGAAACTGCTCTTATTTTATTCAGTACACAGCTAAATGAAGAAGATGAAGTGTAGTCTTTAATTAAATACCCCTCAGATTTCATTCACAGGAGAGAATGTGTTTTTAATAAAATATACACAGATATATTTACACTAGATTTATTCTAGATCACACTTTGTTTTACATTGTACTAAGTTAAACTTATATATTTAGTATATCAATACACAGCCAAATCAACAAAAATCAACACACAGGCATTATGCATACGCATGCATAGTTTTTACTGTTAATGTTGCTTGTTATTATAATTGTGATATTAAAAAGTACATTTTATTTTTAGATGAAACTGAAAGAAATTTTATAAATACAGCAGAGCTTTGAGGAAAATGCAGGAAGAGGAGGGGGGGGGGGTGAAATATCTAATGAGAAATCACATTTCAATCTCCTGTTTTTGCAATGTTTCAAACTTACACTAATATATGAAAAAGTATGTAACTCATCGTTCACATTACTGGGTTTCTCAGGTAAAAGAAATGAACTGAGAAGGTTATTCAAGACAGCTTTCATAACGATTCTTGATTGCATTAGGTGGACTGTATCCTACATGTCTACAGATGCACAGTAGCTATATCTCTTGCATACTGAAAAGCAAATCCTTGATGACCTCAACAAGTTCCTGGAACGTGGGCCTCTCATCGGGTCTCTGCAAAAAAGGGCAAACTCTTTAGTTTGTCATATCACATTTGAATTATCAGATAAGATATTAGATTCAAAAAATGTGCAGTATACACACACAGCTATATATACCTCATGCCAACAGCTGTTCATAATGGCAAAGACATTTTCATTGGCCATTTGTGGACGATAAAGCCGGTGACCTGCAGAAATCTTCTCCACAATCTCTGTGTTGTTCCACCGATCGTACGGCATTCTGCCCTGAGTGTAAATCTCCCACATCAAAACGCCTGTCAGAGAGATAATAAACAATAATTAGCACTGTTTTATTGACTGAAGGTAATCTATGCTGAAAATGTAGCTGTGACACACCAAATGCCCAGATGTCTGACTTGCTGCTGAACTTGCAGTAAAGGAGGACTTCAGGAGGTGACCAGCGCACTGGAAACTTTGATCCGACAGAGCTGGTGTATTCATCATCCAGAACATATCTGCAAGGACAGCAACAGTTAGTAGTAATAATCAGCTGAAGTCAAAGTTATAAGCCCTCCTGTGATTTAGTTTTTTCTTTTTTAAAATATTTTCCAAATGATGTTTAACAGAGCAAGGACTTTTTCACAGCATTTCCTATAATATTTTTTTCTTCTGTAGAAAGTCTTATTTGTTTTTTTTTTTGGCTAGAATAAAAAGCAGTTTTTAAATTTTTTTTAATCACTTTTAAGGTTAATATTATTAACCCCTGTTGGGGATTTCATTGTGTCTTGATGAATTTCTGATGAATGTATTACTCTCATTTATATGCTTATTTGAGTGATTTCAGTATTATTATCTATTATAGTATTACCCATACCTGTGGCATTATTATCAGGTATGTGTGCTTTGGTAAATAAAAAAGTAATTCTGTGTAAATGCAGTCAGAGATGAGAAGATAAATTAGAAGAGCAGCATTAATGTCACAATGATGGTTGATTTATGGAAGCAAGGCCATAAGGACACCTGTGTTCTGTTCTGTAACTCATGATAAAGCACACCTGCAAGTGTGCCCACACACTTGTACTGACATCTAAAGAATTATGAGCACTTATGAACTTCAGCTGAACTTACAGTTGACAGTTCAGTGAACAAGATGTATTGTTGAGCATTGTTTTTTGGCTGAGTCATCGCTTTTGAAGCAGGAAGGAAAGACCTTAACTGGACATGGGTAAGACCCCTAAAAGACCCTGAGACTTTATTGGTGGCGGGCACCTAAGAGAGTTAAGATCCCATTAGCAGAGAAGCTGATGGAGGTGTGTAATGTGTAAATTAGGGTGGAGTATTAAGACACAGAGATGTATTTAAACTGTATGCAGACACTCGAACGACCTGTCTCTGTTGTTACTGATGCTGTAACAATAAACTGCTTCGTCTAAAGACTTCGAAGATCTCAGACTTTGTCATTTTTTGAAAAGTTTGACTTAAAGATTAATATTTTTGCAGACCAGAATCTTTTTTCCACAACACCCCCTATTAATATTAATATTATTAAGATACAGAGACAATTTACAGGTGGGCTAATAAATTAAAAGGTCTGTTCAACTGTATATATATATGTAAATAATTTAGCTTAAAAAGGAAATATGTTGATATTTTATAAGGTCATAATTTTCACAAGCGTCAATATGCTTTCATGTTTTAGTTTAATTTATTTTTTTGTCACATGTTGTACTTTATTGCAACAAATTTATTCCCAGTCTAAAACTCTGTCTGATTGGGTTCTGGTTTTTACAACGAGCCTCCTGAAAAGCCCAGTATGGTCAACTCTGATTGACCAAACACCTAAACCATTTGTCAGAAATGCAGCACTCCTTACCTAGACTGCTAGTTTCCTTTTCCAAGGCTTTTAGAGAAAATTAAAAAAACTAAACAAAAAGAGATTCTGACAAAACCTTCTTTGTAAATCTCTTGAAACAGACGCCATCACACTTTTTTTTTTTATTTGGGTATCCCTTTACATTAAGCTAATATATAGTTTTAATCAGGTCTGGATCATGCTCTCTGTTATGCTTCAGACTGCATGATTTTAGCCCCGATTTTGACTCTGCGACAGGCTTTGAGAAATTGCTGACAAATGCCTGAAATTACAGGCGAATCGGTGCTCGTTCATATGAGTAACAATCACACAGTGTTAACCATCAAAGACGTGATCTGAGAGAATTGCAGATGAGTCGCTGACACCCTAAATGCTAAATATCTGGAGCTGTCTGCGATTCAAATCATGCCGTGTGAAATGGGTTCTGATCTAAAATAACATCGCCGATTACCTACAGCTGGGCAACGCGGTGGTGCAGTAGGTAGTGCTGTCGTCTCACAGCAAGAAGGTCGCTGGATCGAGCCTCAGTTGGGTTTCCTCCACACAGGTCCAAAGAAATGCAGTATAGGTGAATTGAATAAGCTAAATTGTCTGTAGTGTATGTGTGTGAATGAGTGTGTATGGTTGTTTCCCAATGATGGGTTGCAGCTGGAAGAGCATCTGCTGTGTAAAACATGCTGGATATGTTGGCAATATAGTGTTCATTCCGCTGTGGTGACCCCAGATTAATAAAGGGGCTAAGCCGAAAAGAAAATGTATGTATGACTGATTACCTACAGCCAATGAGAGAACAGCGTCCACAACTGTGGATACCTTTTACAGTCATTGGTGGATACCTGCAGGCCATCGGGAGGATGGGGGAGAAGTTAAAAGTGCTTTTCAGTCTATTTGGACACAAGAAATGGAGGAAAAACGAGTGGAAATTTGGTCTGAGCAACCGGGCAACCTAAACCACGTCGAAAAAAAAAAGTTTGAGAGAAATTGCTAATGTTAGTTCCCTTTAAAGTCATGTGAGTAAAATAAGTAGATTTTCTACCCCACTAAAGTCTTCTTTCTCATTATGTAGTTAATAATAAAATATATAGGCTATTACGTGACCTCGTGTTTCCATGTCACTACTCGTCTGTGTTTGTTTGTGAAACGTAGTTTAGACAAAGTTGTCGGCGATTCTTCCTATTGTAAAGTCATGCAGTTTGAAACCCTTTGTCGCCGATCCATCTTGCAGTGTAAACACACCACCAACAAAAACGCTGTCCCAGACAGTCATGCAGTGTGAAAACATCCGTGACACGACTACTTTGAAAACCATGCAGTCTGAACTTGGCATTAGAGAAAATAAGTGATAAGTGGTAAGTAATAGTTTTTGGGATACTACAATCTTAAAATTAATTCAAACTGGAGACTTTTATTTCAGTTTGTTATACTTTCAACTGAAACAGAATATTGAGTAGGGGGCGGAGCTTTCTTTTTCACATTATTCTCTCAAAGAAAACTAACAGTAAGAGGGGCGGGGTTAAGAATATTACTATGCAGTTGCTGTGTAAGTCAAGTTGAGGTCAACACAAAGAAGATCCAGTTTTTGATTTGATTTGATTGATTACCAAAACAAAAAAAGAAAAAATTCAACCTGGAAAATCAACATGGATTATTAATACACCTTAAAATATGTGAGCTAGCAAAATAAACAGTCTACATTTTGATTTCACAAAGACCAAACTAAAGAACCATAGATGGAATGAAAAGGTTCCATCATTTTTAAAGGTTCCTCATGGAGCCATCAATGGCAATAATATAGAACCCTTATTTTTATAAGTGTTTTCACACACACACACACACACACACACACACACACACACACACACACACACACACACACACACACACACACACGCACACACACATTCATACACGCGCAGATTCATTACACATTAAGTAAAGGGAACATGACAAATTATATCATATGATCACATGGTCTCTTTAAATACTTTTCATCCAATTACCTTGACAATCCAAAATCAGTCACTTTAATTGTTCCATTTGAGTCCACTAAACAGTTCCTTGCAGCCTGGCAGGACAAAAACAAAAACAAAGGATTTTAGAAATGTTGATGGTAAAACGTCTCTTCCGATTGGCAGTGAATATTATACAAACCAGGTCTCTATGGATGAACTGATTGGCCTCTAAGTATTTCATGCCCTCGCTGACATCTTTGCACATCTCAAGAAGCACAATACTCGTGGGGTTTGAGAGACGCTCTTGCAAGTAATTCAGCAGACATCCATTTGCGAGATATTCTGTGACTATGTAGATGGGTCTTTGTTTCGTGCACACACCATAGAGCTGTACCAGGTTTCCGTGACAGAGTTTCCTAGAGGTTTACAGCAAAAGAAATTATATATTACTGATAAAAACATGAATGAAAATAAGATATAATAATGTTTATAAGATGCAGTCATTTTTGCCAACAAATTAAACTCTGGGGCAGCACTGTAGATCAGTGGTTAGCACTGTCATCTCACAGCAAGAAGGTTGCTGGTTCAAATCTCGGCTGGACCAGTTGGCATTTCTGTGGGGAGTTTGCATGTTCTCCTCGTGTTCGTATGGGTTTCCTCTGGTTGCTCCAGTTTCCCCCACAGTCCAAAGACATGAGCTGCAGGTACATTGAATAAACTAAATTGGCCGTAGTGTATGTTTGAATAGTGTATGGGTGTTTCACGGAACTGGATTGTAGCTGGAAGGGCATCTGCTGTGTAAAAGATATGCTGGAATAGTTGGTGGTTCATATCGCAGTGACGTCCTCTAGAATAGAGATTTTGGAAAATGATTAAAGGGGTGGTCCAGAATGTTATTTTTAAGGCTTGGTTGTGTTAATAAGATGCAAAGCAATGTGTGCTCATGTTTAACTTGAAGGAAATCGTGTTATTTTTTCATAAATCTCACTTTGATTATACACAGCTACTCAGCTAACATGAAAACGACTGTCATATTTCCTAGTTCCTCTAAAAGGCCCACCCTCAAGTGACTCTGATTGGTCATCATCATAATATGCTGTGATACGCCGATTGGCTTCACGTCACGCCCTGACAAGCACGCGCGTTTTGTGTAAACAGTCAGTCAGTCAGTCAGTCAGTCAACACGTGTCTGTAACGAGTGAAAATGGGATGCGGCTCCTTTAACTGTTTCTGTGCCTTTTAGTGTGTTTATGCGTGTATACGATGAAGTATTTGTAACACGAGAAGCGCATGTGCGCTGGAGAGATTTTTATTGTTCTTTTTCTCTCATGCTCGGATTAAGTTATTTTCTGTGGTGACAGAATAAAGCACAAGATGTGAGATGAGACCTTTGTGAGCCTGGATTGATTTGTTTTTGATGTTACACTCCAGTTGGGAAATCATTGCTGTATTTTTTTTAAATCAATGCGTTACAGGACGTCTTTCATGCATATGCGGAATATGCCCGTGTAAGTAACATGAATCGTTCACATATCTTTTGCGACTTTATTGTCCGAGTTGTAAAACGCATAGCATAGCTGCCTATAGAGAGAAATTCTGCCGTCTCACACAGAGAGACGCAGGTGCTGGCCAAGAGTGCGTGTATGTGTATGTGTGTGTGTGCGTTTACAGCCGTTTGATAAATATGGATTTGTAACGTTAGCTAAGTCGTTAGCGGTTACCATAATTTCCCGTTGTTTACATCTTTGCTACAACACACCGTTAAAGTTAGACACTGTACATGTCATGATCAATTTTAACAAATAAAAACACTTACAGGTCATGACTCAGAGTTCACAGCGTCTCCTTGCTCCATCTTTGAGGAGATTTTAACTGAATCCAGCACTGAACTGGGAGAGATTCTGGAAGCTGTGTTTTGTCAAATCATGCTTGCTATGTATTTTATAGTTCTCTGGAACATAATTAATATTGAACTGTAAGCACTTCTGTGTTTGGGTCGTGTCATTTGGAAGCCCAACAACAGAAACAGAACAGCTCTGTGGAAACAGCAGGATGGCATTTCTCTCTCTGCAGTAACGTTACAGCGCCTCTGGCCACGGCCTTTACCTGCGCAGTGTGGGATGCGCAATAACGAACTTTTGTGATCTCACAGGGGGCGGAAGTATTTTTTGTAGTCCCCAAAATTCGTTAATTGTAGGCGTTGCTAAGCTAACTCTGTACAAATCAAGGTCTCCCTTTGCATTAAACTTTGAATATTTTACATTCAGAGATGCTGTTTATGTTCACACAGCTACATTACACATCAACTGAAGTTTAAAATATAATATCGTAGTGGACCACCCCTTTAAATGAATAAAGGATTGAAACCACTTGAGGGCGAGTAAATATCAATTAAATTGTCATTTTTGGGTAAACTATCCCTTTAACCGTCACACCAATAAATAATATATGATAAAAAAATATGATATATAGTTTGTCAAGATTAGTTGTGGTTTGTACCAAAATTATTAAATATGTACTGAATCATCCAGTAAATGGACTTCTTATAATCCCAGATATGTTCCAATGTAAAAGTTTAAAAAAAAAAGTCAATTGCTAAAGTTGTATTTTTTATAAAATTTACATTAAAACTTAAATTTAATAAAATCTTATTACAATTTAATGTAACTGTTTCCTATTTTACATAATCTGATAAGCTTTATTGCTATTTAAATAATGTTTCTTATAAGTTTCAACACAAAAAAAACAGTCGTGCTGTTTAATTATGTCCCTAATTATAATCACAATTATGTTACCATTTAAAGGTTTGAGTTAAGTGTCAAATGTTCAAGAAAGCTGTATTTTTTATCCAGTAAAATGGTAATATTACAATATAATATAACTATAAATTTTAATTTTATTTTAAACATTCTTATTTGATTATTTGGTGCTGAACTAACGTTTCTTACAATTATCAACGCTAAAAACAAGACTTATTAATGTATAGCGGAATGAACCGCCAACTTATCTAGCTTTTGTTTTGCACAGCGGATGCCTTTCCAGCTGCAACCCAGCACTGGGAAACACAGATTCACATTTACACACTCACTACGGCCAATTTAGTTTATTCAATTCACCTTAATCGCATGTCTTTGGACTGTGGGGGAAACTGGAGCACTCAGAGGAAACTCACGCTAACACGGGGAGAACATGCAGGCTCCACACAGAAACTGGTCCAGCTAGGATTTGAACCAGCAATCTTCATGCTGTGAGGTGACAGTGCTAACCACTGAGCCACCATGCCACCTCGTTCAATAGCAATTGTGTGAAACAATCCAGACTCCAACGGTTATGCTTACATCATGACCTTGGCCTCTTCAATGAAGTCGTCCTCAGACATCGAGCCCTCTTTGACCATTTTAATGGCCACGTCGTGACGGCCTTGCCATTTCCCATACTTTACCACACCGAACTGACCATTTCCAAGTTCTCTGATAAATGTAAGCTGGCGTGGATCGATCTCCCAAGATCCTGAAACAACGGCAGGAGAAACCGTTAGCATACTGTTTTAATCTAACATGATTCAGTTAGAAATATAAACAGTCAAGTAATGCATTTGCTATACATATACGATACATGCACTTCTTGGAGAATGAACAAATCCCAGCAGCCACCAGATGTCACACAGACGTAAAATTGACGTTGGACTCCAACATCAGACTATCTTTGAATTTTGCACCCGCTTTGAATGTTATCACCCGACTGAATGGCCATTATCAGTGGTTATCAGCTGATAGATATGGGCCAGTAGGAGCATTCTGCGCCTACTGGTAGACTCAGAAGGCTGTTATCATCCATCTACATGGTTAATCAGCTATATAATAGAGAAAACTCCAAATCTAGATCTGCTTTTACATTACTGTGGCGGTTGGGTTTAGGGTTGGAGTAGATATTAATAAAATACAATTAATAGGAAATTTAATAGATAATATAAATAATTCTCTTTAACTTCCGGCCACAGCCGTATGTAATCTATAGCTCATTAATCAATGTGGATGGATGATAACAGCCTTCTGAGCCTGCCAGCAGGCACAGAAGGCCCCTTCTGACCCATATCTATCAGCTGATAACCACTGATAATGCCTATTCAATCAAGTGATAACATTTGAATCGGCTAAATTTTGGTTGTATATGAAAATTGGGTTGATGCCAGAACCCAATGTCATATTGAGGTCAAGATGAATTTTAGTTTGTTCACAGCACAACATAAAATCAACCAAAGATCAAAAACTAATGATGTTAGCTTTTGACATTGTATGGACGTCACATTATGACATTAAATTGGCGTTGAATTTTAGTTAGTTCATGACACAACATAAAACCAACCAAAGATAAACGTCTACCAACGACTACCGACTTTGACGTTGTATGGATGTCATTTCATGACCTTAAAATTAAATTGGATTTTAGTTAGTTATGGCCACAGCCTAAAATCATCCAAATATCAATGCCAGATTACATCAGTGTTAGATGTCAGCAGATAGTAGGAATTAGACAAATACTGCAAACTGACATTACATTTTTGTCACGTGACATCGCAACCGAAATAGAATTAAAGATCAACGTCATATGCATACCTGTCAACCCTCCTGTTTTTCCTGGGATTCTCCTGTATTTTACAGTTCTATCCTACTGTCATCCCATATAGGTATTTTCCCGTATTTTTAGTTTTTCTCTGAAGGGTGGCAATAAACATTAAAGAGCCGAGCTCCGTATACTCAACCCATACCACCGAACCACCAGGGGCCTCCCCTTGCTCTTAAATATGAGTCTGTTCTGTGCTTTCGCTTTGTTTAGGCATGAAAACACTTTGAAATAAAAATAAAAACGACGGGATTACCTTTCCTATTTATTACGGGTGCCGTCTCCTCATTTGCAACCCTCAAAACAGTCAAATTGACATGACTGTCAGCTGACCCGTTCCAAAGAGATAAATAGATGCTGTTTCCTAAAAGAGTTCTGTACTCGCGATTTGAAGTGGAGCAAAAGTCTGGGTTTTGGGTATGTGTTTAAACAGATATACACATAATTAATAATAATATTAATTATTATTATTAATATAATAATGGCATATCCCTTATTTTCACATCCCAATGTTGACAGGTATGCATATGATGTGCCTCCTGGGATTACTTTTGCGATGGTAGTTGATTCCTCTAGCAAATGTATACTCACCATAACCCAGACCAGCAGTGCAGGGAGCATTCTGAGCCCGATTAGACACAATGTACTTTAGTCTGCTCACGAGACCTGTAAACAGATTTGCTTTGATTAAATGTCTTATGCACTAGTATTTTTTACCCTGTGTGTGTTTTTACAAGGAAGAGTTTGAAATGACTGAACATTTGATGTCTATGGAACACAAAAATGTCATCACGCACTTGGACGCATTCAGGATTTTCATGAGAGTATATTGTGTTCTTCAATAATTTGCTTAAAACCATCATTTCTAGTCATAGAAAAGCAGTTAAAGCTTATCTTAATCAGCAAATGCTGGGTTCTCGAAAGCATGTGTCATTTACATCATAGATCCTTTAAAATATTTCCAAGAGTTTTGCATGTCTGTCTGTTAGTGTGGGAACATTAACATTCCATTTTCATGGTGTTGAACAAAACAAACTGTTATTGGGTGATTTACATGCTAGTGAAAGGGCCCTATCATTCACCAGGCGGAATAAGGCGCAAGACATGACAAGAACAGTAATTATTATGTTTTGCACCACGTTGTTTATATATTAAATCCATTTGCACTACACTGCAAAAAATCTTATGCAAAAATTTTTTTGTCTTGTTTCCAGTCCAAATATCTAAAAATTCTTAAATCAAAAAGCATTTCTAGACAAGCAAAACCTATTGTCTTGTTTTAAGGAATAATATACCAAAACGAAGTAAGGTTTTCTTTAAAACAAGCAAATCAATCTGCCGATAGGGTAAGAAAAATTATCTTATGTCAAAAGGAAAAACTAAATTATTTAGCTCACCCCATTGGCAGATTATTTTGCTTGTTTTAAAGAAAACCTCACTTTTTTTACCAAACTTCGTGATTATTGTATATTTATTAGTTTGCTGGAAATTAAAACTGAACTTCAAAATAGTTTTGAAACAAATCTGTGCGATTAACAAACGAAATTAAATATGTAGGCTAATGGATGTCTTCAGTGGAATGAGATTCAACCGTTTCCTTATCCACGAAAGTAAAGGAGTAAAGTAAACGTAAGGCCGCGTTTATTTTTTTCAAGCGAATGCTGCGGGGCGGTGTGACGCTGTTCCCTATTGCGCTGGCCGACCGCTTACCTCCTTGTGGAGGGCTTCCCTGCTGCAACCCGTTTGTCCACTCAGCTCACCGTGTACGTCGGCAGGCTCGAGATGCAGAGAGGAGTCGACCACGGCGATCGG
This sequence comes from Danio rerio, assembly GCF_052040795.2. Classification (NCBI taxonomy): domain Eukaryota; kingdom Metazoa; phylum Chordata; class Actinopteri; order Cypriniformes; family Danionidae; genus Danio; species Danio rerio. Next base: position 43,176,345 of record NC_141034.1, read on the forward strand.
TTTCGAGTCCGGGGAAGAGCGGTTCCAGCAATCAGGTAAGACAAAAACAGAATCCCAAAAATTAAGTGAACGAGTTTCGTAACAGGGTGAGAACGCGGTGAAATCCGAAAACGTGGTAGAAAAAAAAAATCAGGGCTTTTATTTTTTGGACGGCTTTTCGTAAACTGTTGCTCGGGTTTAGGGAAGCGAGCGGGTGGGTGGGTCGATCGGTAAAATTGGTTGGGTTCAGGGAAGGAGGAGGGCGGGTCAGCCGATTGGCCGGTCGCACAGTCAATCATCCGGTCAGTCAGACAGCGGCCTCTGGCGGGTTCACGCGAGAACAGCGCGGGCGCGAACCGCACTCGCGAGAGGCGTCTGAGATGTGAAAAAGCGCACGACAGCGGCCTCTCGCGGATTCGTAAAAACAAAAACTGCAGCCGTACGTACCCGCCGGAACGTATTCCGCGGTCTCCAGAAACGCCCGCGGGACTACGTTTCCACAATGAGCCCGGGTTGCTTTTTAAATGTTTTCTCGCTTGTGAAGTGTTCAGTTTTTCCACTTACAAAATCCACCATGTAAATAGCAAATGCACTATGGTGCGACGCAACTGACTCTGATTGGTTTAATGCACGTTATGCTCAAAACACATCCATAACTCATTAAGAGAATAAGCACAACCCTGTTTGACCATGTGCCAAGGCGCAAAGTGTATTTTTCCATCCTTAAAATAGCAAAAGGGATTCAGACATGCCCTTATTGCTTTTGTGCCATGCGCTTTAGACTTTGCGCCTAGATCGTTAAAATAATGTCTAAAGAGTTTCTGGGCTGAAAGTGTCAAGACCTTTAACTGTGAGTCTAAAAGTATGGCCATAGGTTATTCTAGGCAAAAATACAACCAACCAGCATGCATCAGAATAAACAATATGACACTAACAAAATAATATGAGATGTAATTATTTTTTCAAATATTTCAAAGATGTCCAGTGTATTTTAAAAATACGACATTAAAAACTTTTTATGAACTTTTACTTTTTATAGAAGTAGAATTCCAAAAAGCTAAATAATAATAATAATAATAATAATAATAAAGCAGAACAGTTGAATGCAGCACAAGGAAAACACAAATAATTAAGTTATTTGTCACTATAGTTTATTGTATTTTTCTTAAAACTGAAAAAACCCTGCATTGTTAACAATCGATGATGGGAAACTGTTTTGCTGTTTACTGGCACAGAATGAACTACTTATCTACTGTTTTCTTCAGAAAACACACACAAGGGAAAAATCATTAGCATTTAGCATTCGAATGTGCTATGATTTGTTATTCATGCAGCTTCTTGATAACAGCATGCGTGTCGCAGTGGTCACACGGTGATTGATTGCGAAGTCATTTGCATATTTGGTACCCACCAAACGTCAAGATTTTATCTAGTCAAAATCTGACACAGTGACTGTAGCTAACAATAAAAATCATGCAGTCTGAACGGGGCTTTAGGGACTGTCATTGTCAAGGCCTTACCTGCCTTGCCTATTGAAAAATGGCCCCTCTGAGTGTGGCTACCCAAGACTGAGGTGATATTTACCTGCGGCATTGTGCTGATGGTAATTAATAAGCTCTGGGATATTGGTAAAGTTGTGCTTCTCCGCTAGATAGAACTGGCCGTCTGCAGTGAGCAGTATGTTGTAGTGTCTGCAGCTGCCAGAAGTCTCCCTGCAAGACCAGAAATGAAGTTCACACTTTACAGTAAACTTATTAAATATATTTACTAACATGAACTATTAATGAACAACACCTGTACAGCATATTAATCATAGTTAAACTCTTACTTATGCATTATTATAATCCACATTAATGCACCGTGAGCTAACAGTGATCAACTTTATCTCCCATTAACTGACTTAACAAAGATGAATAAATACTGTTTGTGCATTATAAATGTATGGTCTTATTGTAAATTCATACCCACATGATCAACTCAGGTCACCGTTGATCTTACAAAGGGCAATTGAGAGAGCGACAACAACAATCTCGTGACAATTTACACAGCGTGACTTTTCCTACTTTGCATGGAGGGATTGATATCTTTGTTCCGGCTGGGTCAGTTTTCCACTTTCATTTCGATAAGTTAACAGTGAAACAAATGTGTAACTTGATCAAACTCACCCTCCAGCCTTGGTGAACACAGAAACAGTGTATTTTCCAGTGAATTTGCCAGAGTCTCTCACCAAGAAACCGCCATCTTTGTTCTATGTTGATTTAAAAAAAATGTTGCATAGTAAACAAACATATATGGTGAATTCAAGTTGATTTCACACAATGGTTTAATAGGGTAAATGCAGAAGTATGCAAAAGGACTTAAAATTTTTCAGTAACTTGGGTGGGTCAGACGTTTCCGAAGAACTGTGTGTGGTTACAAAATTTGCGAGTTTAAGGTCTGTTTTCTTTAAAAATCAACGATCTTCATTGCCTGATTGGTATACGATATAAAGTCGGTCTTAGATTGAACAGGAAGCACTGCATTAAATGACATTTTCCCACGCCATGTCTTTAAAATATGAAAATGTATTTTACCTCAGTATATTTTAACGGAGTTTCTGCGCTCGCCTGCTAATGCTGATCTGATCCTGATGGGCATGTGCGTGTAAACAGCTTTTCATCTCGTTTTAAGCTTGAATGCTGAAGTCTATTTAACTAATTATACACTCAACGGCCACTTTATTAGGTACACCTTTCTAGTACTGGGTTGGACCCCTTTTTTGCCTTCAGAACTGCCTTAATCCTTCGTGGCATAGATTCAACAAGGTACTGAAAATATTCCTCAGAGATGTTGGTCAATATTGAAATATTTGTCAGCTGCACATCCATGATGCAAATCTCTCTTTCCACCATATCCCAAAGGTGCCCTATTGGATTGAGCTCTGGTGACTGTGGAGGCCATTTGAGTACAGTGAACTCATTGTCATGTTCAAGAACCCAGTCTGAGATGATTGGTGCTTTATGACATGATGTGTTATCCTGCTGGAAGTAGCCATCAGAAGATGGAGACACTCATGCTCATAAAGGGATAGGCATGGTCAGCAACAATACTCACACACCATGCTCAATTGGTACTAATAAACCCAAAGTGTGCCAAGAAAATCTACCCCAGACCATTACACCACCACCAGCAGCCTGAACCACTGATACAAGGCAGGATGGACCCATGCTTTCATGTTGTTGAGGCCAAATTCTGACCATCCGAATGTGGCAACAGAAATCGAGACTCATCAGAGCAGGTGACATTTCTCAAATCTTCTATTGTCCAGTTTTGGTGAACCTGTGTGAATTGTAGCCTCAGTTTCCTGTTCTTAGCTGATCGGAGTGGCTGCTGCTGTAGCCCATCCGCGTCAAGGTTGGATGTGTTGTGCATTTAGAGATGCTCTTCTGTATACCTCGGTTGTAACAAGTGGTTATTTGAGTTACTGTTGTTACCTTTGTTGTTACCTTTCTATCAGCTCGAACCAGTCTGGCCATTCTCCTCTGATCTCTGGCATCAACAAGACATTTGTGCCCACAGAACTGCGCTCACTGGATATTTTCTTCTTTTTCAGACCATTCTCTGTAAACCCTAGAGATGGTTGTATGTGAAAATACCAGTAGATCAGCAGGTTCTGAAATACTCAGACCAGCCCATCTGGCACAAACAACTATGCCATGTTCAAAGTTACTTAAATCCCCTGTCTTCCCCATTCTGATGCTCGGTTTGAACTACAGCAGATCGTCTTGACCATGTCTACATGCCTAAATGCATTGAGTTGCTGCCATGTGATTGGCTGATTCAAAATGTGCGATAACAAGCAGTTGGACAGGTGTCCCTAATAAAGTGGCTGGTGAGTGTATTTTATTTGGATTACAACATCGATTCTGTAATAGGGACCATATGAATTGAAAAAGGTCACATTAACTGTTCACCGGAAGAGTATCTAATCTAGCTGTGCATATACCCTATTTTGGTTTTTGGAAGAGGATGGAAGAGGATGGGGGACACACAAAATGGGGGATATGTTTTTAAATCAAATGTCATTTTCTGTATTAACAAACATTTATGGAACATGGTGATAAAAAACCCAGGAAACAATTAGGCAGATTAAACAAATTTAATTTAAAATTACATGTAAATAAATTATGAACTATTTTGTAATATCAATTACTAATATAATATAGAAGATATGCAAAGCATATCTCAGCAGCAAACTTAATATGTAGGCAAATGATATGAAAATATTGATCATTATTAAATGTCTTTCATGCATAAACCCCCTTTATGATCATTTTCTGTGCAGCACAAACCATTAGACTAACATAATCAGGTATATTCTGTAAAATATAATAATATGAAGGGTTCAGATGCAAAAACCTCTAAATGCCGTCTGAAATTTTCTTTTAGAGTGGGCGTTTTGATCAGGCTCCTGTGTGTGGGTTTAGTAGTATCACTTTTATGGCAAACAGTAATTCCTTTTTATGGTCTTTAAAGTGAAATATCTCAACATAAACAAAGGAGGCTGACAAAAAATACTCACTTTTGATGGACATTTCAGACGGCACTTATAGGTTTTTGCATCTAAACTCTTCATATGTTAATAATAATATTAAAACAAACTATATGATTGTCTAAGCCTAATACAGGGGGGATTTTGAAGTCTCCAGACGAAATTACTCTCCTGGTTGTCCCACATTTAAATAATCATTACAATGTAAAAGTTACAGACACATTAATAAACCAATCATGTCATTGTGCCACCACGGCTCCATACTTACTTCTGTTTTTAGTAAATTTTCTGCCTGACTGCGGTTGATGTTCTTGCAGTACCAACTGTGAGATTGAGAGAAAATTCATGATTAAAAAAGTTTGAAAGGTTCAAAATGTTGCTGAATGGACAGTTGAAGTCATAATTATTAGCCCTCCTATCAATTTTTGTTTTCTTTAGGCTAAATTGGCCGTAGTGTATGAGTGTGAATGAGTGTGTATGGATGTTTCCCAGAAATGGGTTGAAGCTAGAAGGGCATCCGCTGCTAAAAACAGTCTATGCTTAAAACATATGCTGGATAATTTGGCGATTCATTCTGCTGTGGTGACCCCAGATTAATAAAGGGACTAAGTCGAAAAGAAAATGAATGAATGAATATTTCCCAAATGATGTTCAACCGAGCAAGGAAATTTTCACAGTAATTCCTATAATATTTTTTCTTCTGGAGAAAGTCTTATTTGTTTTATTTCGGCTGGAAAAAAAGCAAATTTTAATTTGGAAAAAAACAATTTGAGGTCAATATTATTAGCTCTTTTAAGCATTATTGTTATTTTTTGATTGTCTACAGCAGTGGTTGCCACAATGGGGGGTGGGGGTGGTTGGGTTACCATGTTTTTACCATAACCTACAAAAGAAAAAAATGTCGGTAATGGTTACATTTTAAAAAACAACATGAAAATAAAAAGCCATCAATTTTGAGCATTTCAATTTTTCTTTGCGACTCCAGGGGTTATAACGTTACATTAAAGACACAGCAGTAGCATCTGATGCAGCGGATTAATTTTATGGCACCATGTTAAACTTTCTGACTCCTTTACGGCACTCATGAACAATAAAAATAAATACAGACCACAGCTGAACATGGAGGATGATCTCCAAATGGTGTTCTCCAAAACTAAACGAAAAATAGACTTGGGCCTATTGTGTGCACCGTTGTGTGCAAGGTTTATATACTTATAACCACCTCAGAGAATATAGGGGGTCATGAGTCACTGGCATCGCTATTTTTGGAGTCACGGGCTGAAAAGTTTGGGAACCCCTGGACTAGAGAACAAACCACTGTTATAGAATGACTTGCTCAATTATTCTAACTTGTCTATTTAACCTAACTAACCAAGCCTTTAAACTGTACTTTAAGCTAAATACTACCTCGAAATATATCTAGTAAAATATTATGTACTATCATCATGGCAAAGACAAAAGTTCAGTTATTAGAAATGAGTTATTAAAATTGTTATGAGTAGAAATGTGTTGAAAAAAATCTGACTGACTTCGACTGTATACTTACTCATATTTCTCCAATCCATTCAAAGCCTGAACGATGTAGTTACTCGGTATGTAGCCTTCCTTTCTGTAAAGGAGATCAATAACACTTTTCATATCAACAAAAACCCAGCCCTGATTGCACAGCAAGTTCCACCAGACTACCTTACATCAATAGCCTGTAAAAGTTTCCCCAGATATGCAAATAATTTGACAAGAGTCCATATTTTTATCAAATACAGCCTTTCATTAGCATTATTACACAATCATTGATGTCTACAACTCATAGATTTTGCCAAACTAGTAATATTTTTCATAACTATGCAGTCTCTTACCCGTATTTATCTTTAGCTTTAAACCAATTGGGATCAGAGATTTCCAAAAGTGTGTACTCCTCATCCTTTCTCAGCTCTAAGTCATTGGTAGTCATTGGTGCGTATTCGTATTCAGCTATAACGGTCATGCCTATGCTGAAGGCTGGAGGCATGGGCGGCTCGGGGGGCAAAGGCCTGGCTGGCTTTTCCTAAATCAGGAAAGTAACACAGATCAGTTCCCAAAGGTAAATATGATGGTGTGTATTGTCTCTGGCTAGATGGATTAGTAACTGACCTCCTCAGGTGTTGGTGGAAGAGGCTTCCTGGAATCGCGGTTCTTAGATCCTCTTTTGAAAACCCCTGGTGGAATGATAAAACATGTACTAATGCTCTTTAATTCATTAAACTATTCACTATTACATTATACTCATTGCTGCCTTGTTGCATTTAATGGAAATTGATATTGAACATTTAATTAGGGAATACATGTCTAAATGGATCTCATTGCCAAATGATGAAATAATTTCAACACATTTATAACAATTTAAATGGGTTTGTATCCACTTACTGCCACCTCTTGCTCTGGTCGGTGATATCACCAACCAATTAGGCTAATAAAAGAAACTTTCTTGATGGAAAGTTGACTAAGGGAGAGAAGATATTTCTGAGGCAAGTGCATGTTAAGATGCAATAACGTTAATGTGATGCTGTGCTCAAAAATTACTTTAGTAAGTTATAGCAAATACTATAATGTTTTTGAACCACACAATAGTGAAGTACTCAAATTAGGTTTCTTGTAGTAAATGCTAAAGTATACTATGGTAATTACTTTTAGCTCATGAAAGTTACTAATGATACTACATTATGTTGTGTTATTCATTAATGAGGAGTTGTAAATATTTATATATACAATATAATGCTTCCCACTATAAAATATCTCTGGCCCATCTCAACACAATCAGCTTTTGCTTGGGCCACGTGCCTAAGTAAATTATGGTAAATGACTGGACCAAGTCTGGCTTCCAGACAAGAGCCAAACATGGACCATATCTGGACCAAGTTAATAACCAATAACTGAGCCTGAACTGGGCCAGATATGTTGGTGTTTACGACTGGAATGAAATTAATCATTGATCGCATTAATAAATCATTACGCTTTAGGCATGCTTTTTCTCAAAGCGACCTTATTGGTAGAATTAGTTTTTTCAAATTTGAAAATAATAAAAATGTTTTTTTAAATGTGGGTCAAGACTTACATCAATTATTAACATCTGGACCAAATACTACATTTTACATCGGGCCCAAATATTGTGTGCAGCCTTAAAGAAGCTGCCACCTCAGATAAACCAGGGCCATGTTTGGCCCACATGCTGTATGCCAGTGCCGGATGAATCCCTGCTTTGCCAGATTAATGCCAAATCTGGGCCAGAATTTAAATAAATATTTCCCTTTACAATAAACAACTATAGTATTTTACATGTGATTTTTGTTTTTGCTGTTCATTCATTCATTTTCTTTTTGGCTTAGTCCCTTTATTAATCTGGGGTCATCACAGACCCCCAACTTTTCCAGGATATGTTTTTACACAGCGGATGCCCTTCCAGCTGCAACCCATCTCTGGGAAACAACCATACACACTCATACACTACGAACAATTTAGCCTACCCAATTCACCTGTACCACATGTTTTTGGACCGTGGGGTAAACCGGAGCACCCGAAGGAAACCCACGCGGACGCGGAGAGAACATGCAAACTCCACACAGAAACGCCAACTGAATCAGCCGAGGCTTAAACCAGCAACCTTCTTGCTGTGAGGCAACAGCACTACCTACTGCACCACTGTGTCACCAGAATGCTTTTGCTGTTATATACTAAAATTTGTTTCTGAACACAGTACATCATATTATTTGTAGTAGCTAAATAACTGAACTGAACAATTCTGCCTCAAACAGTGTAGGAGCCATTTGTTTATTTTATTTTAGGGTTTGTGTTGTTAATCTTGATTTCTTTTATGTTGGAAATTTGCACCCCCTGCAGGCCAGAGGAAGCTTAAAAGGCCTGGGTGTGGCCTACTGGAGAAGGGCCTGCTGGGAGCACATGGTCTTTAGACCTTCAGTGTTTGATGGCCAAAATTGTTTGATTTTGTATATTTCATATCAGTTTTTTTGTTCATCTACCTCTGCAATAAACAATAACAAATGAAAACTTGATGTTCTATGTATTATTTGCAAAGGAAGCGTCTAAACCCCTCAGCAGACCCAAGATGTGACTAATGTGAATCTTTGATCAAGGATAGTCAAAACAAACAGAAATATGTTTGACTGACAGTTTACTTGATCACTCAGATATGATTGACTTGGATTTTAGATTCTTTGATTAAAAAAATAAAAATTGCAGAAATAGCTTAGATGTGGCTAAGTTACTTTTGCCAAGTAGCTTTTAGCTTAGCTTGCTACATTTCCCAGAAGATAGCTTTTAGTGTAGTCAAGCTACATTTTACGTAGAGTAGCTAATAGCTTAGCTCACTACATTTTTCAAGTAGCTTGCCCAACACTGCGGACTCATTCTATTTGAACGCACCATACTGTGATTTTCAGCCTGTCTAAACTGCTCAGTTTTGCACTGTAGATTGAGTAGTGCTAAATGTGTTGAACATTAGCAAAGTGTTAGTAGCATTAGCATTATTATTTTGCCTTTACAAATATGTATTCCTTTCACTAGCAGATAAAGGTGTGAAACCAATTTAAAAAATAAATAAATAAAAAATCCTCATATATCTGTGCGCTTTATTTTTACAGACCTCCATTTTTGGTCTCCAGCACCCTGCATCCCATAGCCTGCTTGACCTCCTGAAGGCAACACTTCCACACGCCGTCTTCCCAAAAACAAGGGTGGTACTTCTGCATCAGGTCCTTGTTGAACCGCACCACTTCAAGACGAGGCACATTGGAAGTCATTTACATTGAATCAACACCAAGTTTTGCATAGGACTTGAATGCCGTGTTCATCATCACTTTCACCTTATCTTTCATAATATAGCCCACATAAAGGTGGCTGGCCGATTTGAATGTACTCTGTGATAAAAAACAAAAGCATACTAACCATTTTTAAGTTCATGTATCCAGTGCTTTCGGATTTGATCTGACTTCGCAAATACATAAAGAGGGCCTTCATCATAGACAATCTGTCAAAGAGATAAAACATGCATGACTATACAAAGTTATATATGACTATAGATAAGGGGTGCCCATACTTTTTCGGCAACACTTTAATTAAGGTCACATATCACAGTATTAACAAACCAGTAACTAACATTCCTAGCTTAATAAATGACTAATTAGCCGTTTATTATTAGTTAGTAAGGTAGAAGTTGGGTTTAGATTTTGGGTAGGATTTGAGATGCAGAAAAAGATCATACTTTATAACTACTAATGACAGTTCATAACTTAATGATAGGCAGGTAACAAGCCAGTAGTTAATAGCATTACTTGTGACCTAAACTAAAGTGTTACCACTTTTACTTATGAAGGGCCAAAAACCAAACTTGATTGAGGCTAGTGGGCTGAAGGTAAATATAGTTGCCATGGGTAATTTCCTAATTTACTTATTAATATTGAAAAATGACTTGTAAACATTGCTTTATATTAACTTACAGTATAATTTATTACATTTTATGACAAACTTATTACAGTAAAAACAAAAACAATCTCATTTATAACAGCATTACACTGGTTTTTGCCTTGATTTGCTTGCCAGTGTCTTCTGCATAGTCCTTTATCTGTTAAGGGACAGTTTTTACATTTTATAGACCAAATTTATTTACATTTATTGAAACATTTAATTTTAGTTAGCTATTTTGTAGCTCACCAATAAGTTTACGTCAGATGAGATGGTGAGCCAAATGAAAGGTTATGATGAGCCAACTTTGGCCCTACATTGTGCATCTTCGCTATCGACTAATCAACTGTTGCATTTCAACATAGTCTACCAAATGTTACAACCAAATGTTTCCTCTTTCTTAACAACCTTGATATTTATAGTTTCTTTTAAATGCTTTTATTGCTTAATATAATATGAAGGTATAAAAATATGTGTAGGTCAAAGTGTTGCTATTTGAGAAGTTCAAAACCACAAGAATGACACATGAGTTTCCTGTCTCCCCTTTCTTATTGCCATCAGATGATGGAAATCATACTTTTTGGTGCTTTTTTGTGCTGAACATACTCTGCTTTTGCATCTCAGACTCATCACCTGTTAATTCACGTAGTTCCTCTGATTTGGGATTTTGAAGAAAAAAGGTTTCACATCTGCTAGCTGAAACTGTGTGTACGATTTCTTCGTTATAGCCCAATGAAGTATACTATTAATACTAACCTGAAGGATCTATTACTAGAAACCTAGATCAGATTCCTCATTTAAAAACTTTTAGGACATGATGACTAATATTTATGTGGAAAGTGGAAGTGATGTGATTGCACTAAATGCACATATAATGCACCATAAAAATATTGCAAGGCTGAGGAGAACTGTGTGTGTGTGTGTGTGTGTGTGGTGTTGAGCTTCTTTTATTTTTGGCGGACACCCACCTGAAATGGGTAGTGCCGGTCAGGAGGTGCACTGTCTTCTGGTAAAACAACCTCCACACATCTGATCTTTTCAATGTCCACATAACCTTTCAGGCTTTTCCTTTTCTAAACAGACAATAGGAGGATTGTGTTGTCAAATATTGTGCCACAGAATATTGAAAGCAGTGGTTTAAAATAGTGACATCTTTAAATCGTAGCATCTGACAAACATCGCAAGTAATCAAACAGACTTGTGAAAAAATGAAAACCCTTTATTCTGAATGGTAAATTCAATAGCTGATCTGAATGACAGTTTGATAGAACCAGAGCTTAAAGACAGGGTAGATGATGATTTGTTTTAAAAATATGCTGCTTGAGAGCAGTACGATGGCTCAGTGTTTAGCACCGCCACCTCACTGTAAGAAGGTCGCTGGTTCGAGCCTCCGCTGGGAAAGTTGGCATTTCTGTGTGGAGTTTGCATGTTCTCCCCATGTTGGTGTGGGTTTCCTCCGGGTGCTCTGGTTTACCCCTTAAGTCCAAAGACATGCGGTATAGGTGAATTGAATAAAATAAATTGCCCATAGGGTATGAGTGTGTGCATGAATGTGAGTCTATATGATGGTTTCCCAGTACTAAGTTGCGGCTGGAAGGGCATCTGCTGCGTAAAACATATGCTAGAATAGTTGGCAGTTCATTTCACTGTGACAGCCTCTGATAAACAAAAGACTAAGCTGAAGGAATATGAATGGAAAACTACTTAATAATCAAAAAATCTTTTGTAAACATGTAATGTCAAATACATACATACCGCTTTTTCAGCATCATAGTCATAGTAGGAGATCTTATCATGTGTGAGTACAAACAGCCGTTCTTTAAAGTTTAAAGGCGAGGTCTTCTTCTTCTGCTGGGACCGCTTTATGAAAACCTCCTCCAGAACTCTGTCTGCCATGTCTATTTAAATCTGGAAATACAGCAACAGCAACTTACTGTTATGTTTGCTTTTAAACATGCTTGTTGAATAGTGAGTGGTTTTGTTATTAAATGTGTATTTCCTCTTCATGTTTAGAAGGGGAATAGTTTAGAAATAGGTTTAACACATTTTTATCATAGAGTTTACACCCTCTTGGAAGTTTGTATTTACAAGTTGGTGAGTTGTAGTTATGATGTCAAGTCGGGTGTGTTCAAGTCATATCTGTTGGACCAAGATGTTTTTTTTAAAGAGCCCCTATTATGGGTTTGTGAAAATGACCTCTTCCATGCTGTGTGTAACAAAGCCTTAAGTCAATGAAAAAATCCAGCTGAGGGTTAAAGCTTAAAAAATGCCCCATGTTTAAAAATAAAAGTTTTTTGATTAAAAATTTGTCCTTTTAAACGATTTGTTGTTCATTTGGATCTTTTGCTTGTTCCTATTGACGTTGACACGAAACAATACTAAATATGAAGTGCCGAAACTGGTAAAACGTGAACGTGCCTTTCTTTTCAAACACTAACGGAGTATGGGTGTGTGTGGGATTGAGTGAATTAAGATGAGTGAACATTAATAAATGAACGTTCTGGTGATTAAAGCAGTAATCTACCCTGCAATGGGGCATTCGTCTGTCATTTGTTAAAGGAAGGATTAGAAAAGACTATTGATGTATGGGACTTTGTCAGAGTTTGACAGAAACTTTATGAGTACACAGGTCATGGATCAGTTTCTTCCTCCATTTCACAAGTTCAAGTAAGTGTGGTTAAAATATGAGCAATGATGAGCAATATGCTGCTGTTTAGCTGCATTGTTTTCATGCACTCCTGCATTGGGCTCAGACATACTGTCTGACTACTTCAACAATGTTGATAAGCACGAACGAATCATATGGGAGTAGTTGGGATAATCAGGTAAAAGAAATGCATATTTTAAGACAATGAAAGGGTTTTTTTGAACTTGCATGCATATCAACCTGTTGTTGGAGACCCCCAAAACCAAAATATGACCTTTATTAAAGCAAAATATGGGCTCTTTAAAACCATTAACCTACAAAGCAGTTAATAATCAATGTGCAGAAGGGATTTTTAAGTGATTTAGGACTGAATTGTCATTTATTCTATCATAACTGCACAAAAATATCATATTTGTAGGCTCAGCATAGATTTATTGTAAATGTCAAAAATAATAATTCAGTTTTATTTCATTTATTGTATTGGACATGATTTTTTGACATGACCTAAACTCAGAAACTTTGGCCTTAAAGAAAACCTGTCGATGTTCAAGTACTCAAATTGACAATTTTACAGTAATGCAAATGGAATGAAACACTTCAAGCAGGATCAAAGTATTCCTGCACATAAAGCTGAAACAAAAATGAATTGTATTTAATTTATACAGTGCAGATTATGTAATGTTAGATTTTTATTTGATTATTAAATTTATTTAAGACCCCCCCCCAAAAAAAAAAAAAAACAAAGTTTTCATTAGCATATTTGTTCTTTTGCTTATATCTTTGCTTGTAATTTGTTTATAATATTTTATGAAATAGCACACCTCCACAAAACCACCGTAATTATTCTAAAATAAAACATATTTAGTAAATCTAAAATGTGCAAATCTGGCAAAATTGTATTTGTATTACAAAAAATGTTGCAGAAAAAATAATTATGGCAAAGTTTTTTTGCAACCTACATAAATCCAGTCATACTCTAGCACTACAAATATTTAAAGGCATAATTCACCCAAATATCCAAATGTCCTCATCATTTACTCTCACCCAAGTAGTTCTAAACGGTTCTAAGGCAGCCATTAGCATTTAAAGAAACAGAAAATACTAGACATTAATGGCTGTTTTCCCCCAAAAGCCATTGGGAAAAACTTGTTTTGTGTTCAACAGACGAAACTCAAGTGAAGTCAAAGGTGTGTAAATAATGACAGAATTTTCATTTTGGGGTGAACTATGCCTTTAAATTCAGGAATGTAGGAATGTAAAGTGAGAACGGCAGTTTGTAAATAGCCATGATTAATTGTTAACTCTGGGTAAATAGTGAGCAGTGTGAGATATATATTTTAGGGATTAGTTCAGAGGCTTAACTACACTAAAATATCCATAAATGAGCAGTTTTCTGTATTTTGTGATTCATATTTTGTATTTCCCCCTATTTATGTATACGTTTAAATTGCATTAGGGTCCCTTGATCTTCTTCCAACAACTTTTAACTTTGAAAATTTTGAAAAAGGGACTTTTATTAACATTTTTAGTAGTTTAAAATGATATATTATCTGGGTTGGGGTTGGTTGTATATTATGCTACAAAAACCTTGTAATAAGCTGCCAGTACATTTTCTGTTACTTTACAGACTTATTTCTCCATAATAAAAGTCCCTTTGTTTAACTGCAGACTTGAATTTTTTAAAATCAAAAGTGGACAGACCAGAGATCAAGGTTCCATAATGCAATTCACCACCATAAATAAACAGGAAACACTTGTAACCAGAAACACTTTACAATAAAGTTGTATTAGCTAATGCATTTACCAGCATGAACAATGAACGTTCACAGCATTTGATTATCCAGCCTTATCTCACGAGAAAGCGTAAGTATTTTACTTTTTGCTTGTTTAGTGGCTAATTCGTACAAATTCGTACGAGTTCAGTCGTACGAAATGGTACGATTTTAAAAAGGAGGTGTGGCACCTGACCCCACCCCTAAACCCAACCAGCATTGGGGGATAAGCAAATCGTACTAAATTGTACGAATTAGATTGTACAAATTCATACGAATTAGCCACTAAATGAAAAAGTTACGAATTGCCGTGAGATTGTGTTGGATTATCTGTGTTAGTTGAGTTAATTTTCATTGTTAGTTCATGTTAACTTACAATGCATTAACCATAACCAATGATAACAAGCATGAATTTGGATTTTAATAACTCATTAGGAAATGTTTTCTCGTTATTAGTTTATAGTACATTAAAGGGCACCTATGACCAACATCATCTTTTGTAAGCTGTTTGGACAGAGCTGTGTGTGGGTATAGTGTGTCCACAGGCATATTGGAGGGATATAAAGCAAATAAGGCTTTTTTTATTTTTATTTACTGACATTAAAATAGGATCCAAATCCCAGTGATTCTGAGGCCCACCGCAATGTGACGGAGGAGTGCAGTTTTCCCCGCCCACCGAATTGAGGTGCCATGTATACACGACACGTCAGAACAAAGAATCTCGGAATAAAACCAGCCTGATCTCACGAGAAAACGCAAGCCTTTATTATTATTAGTTCATGTTAGTAAATGAACTTAGTGAATAGTAGTTAGTATATTAACTAACATTAACTTATGAAGTCTGAGCAAGTAACCTGGTCATAAGAGTAAATTAAACGTGCATTTGACACGTCAACTAAAAAAAGGCTGTGTGGTTTGACTTCTGTGCTAGTTGTACTTCACACTATACTGATAATAGTAAATAGACCTTTCTGTGAAAATTTCGCTAATGTAAACTAAGGAACAGACACCCTTCACATAGTCTAACCTCTCTTCTTTTAAGAGTGAAATTCTGAAAAATTAGTATGTGATTACAGTATTATGCAATTCTCCCACAGGCCTGCACAAGCAATTGGGCTGGTTTAAAGTTGGACGCAGGCAGATTGGAAATGGTTTGCATGATCCCTCCTGTCAGAGTCAATGAGATCCTTTGTTGCCAATGTTTCCTCCTGTAGATCATCCGTTTCCTTTGAACACTTCTTCCTGCTCTGCTCTAAGCTGTGAACCCACAATCACACTTTTGTGAGAACTTTTCACTGCGTATCAGCATCTCGCCACGTTCTCATCACTATCTACAAACCAGAAGTCAACGTTCACATCCTTCCCTCCTAAACGCCTGTGCTTTAGTTTAATGCGACAGCTAGAGGTCTCAGAAATGATAGTCTCAGTACAGATATTTTACGTTCTGTAAATGACTTTCTTTCCATATTCAAAATGCAAATACAATAAAAAACTATTATTTTTTTCATAAAATAGCAAAAAAGCATGCTTTCAGACACATAAAATTTCGTTTTAAGACAACACAAGACCCCTATTCGATCTGCAGATATTGAAGAGAATTGATATTTGAATTGAATTTGGTGGAAATTCTCTTTCTTTTGTTTTTTATTTGTTTATTGTTTTTACTTTCTTTTGTTTGTTCGTTCTTTATTTCTTTTGTTCATTTGTTCTTTCTTTCTTCCTTTTTCTTTCTTTCGTTCATTATTTATTTCATTTGTTTGTTTCTTCTTTTTTCTTTTGTTCATTCTTTATTTCTTTCGCTTATTCTTTCTTCATTTCTTTTTTCATTTGTTCGTTCGTTCATTCTTTCTTTTGTTTGTTTGTTCGTTCTTTCTTTCTTTTGTTCATTCATTCGTTCTTACTTTCTTTCGTCTTTTCTGTTGTTTGTTTTTTGTTCGTTCATTTGTTTTTAATTTCTTTCGCTCGTTCTTTATTTTTTCTTATGTTCGCTCATTCGTTCCCTTGTTTGTTCATTCTTTCTTCTTTCTTTTTTTGCTTTTTTAATTTTTTTCTTTTGTTTATTACCTTCTTTCTTTTGTTCCTTTTTTCATTAGTTTTCACTTGTTTCTTTCTTTCTGTCTTTCGTTCTCTCATTTTGTCTTTCTTTCGTCCATTCTTTTGTTAGTTTTTTGTTTGTTAATTTGTTTTTACGTTCTTTCATTCGTTTTCATTCACTTACTTCATTACTTTTGTTCTTTATTTCTTTTGTTCTTTCTTTCTGTTTTCTTTCATTCGTTCTTTCATTTTTCTTTCATTCGTTCTTTCATTCATTCGTTCATTCTGACTTTTGTTTTTTCTTCATTCTTTTTTTTTAAAATAGCTCTAAAAAACAATAACTTTATTTACATTTTTTTTTGGAAAAATTGTTGTCAGATCTTGAAAAAAAGGAGAAAATATTTGTATATTATAATATATATTTTATATATAAATAAATTATATAAAATAAATAGATATAAAATGTATGTAAAAAAATATGTAGAAACAAACAATATGTAGAAAGTACAAAACAAATGCTTACTTAGGCTGCACAATAATTTCCGTAATAATGTAATGTAATGTGTATTTACATAGCGCATTTATCGTGTGTGGCCATACACCCAAAGTGCTCACAAGCATGAGGGGGTCTCTTAACACTACCGCCAGTGTGCAGCATCCACTTGGACAATGGCATCAGTGCGCTTACCACACACCAGCTATTGGTGAAGTGGATAGACAGTGATACAGCCAATTCGGTGAATAGAGATGATTGAAAAACCATGATGGGTAATGGCCGATGGAGGGAATTTGAACAGGACACCGGGGTTACCCCCCTACTCTTTACGATAAGTGCCATGGGATTTTTGAATGACCACAGAGAGTCAGGCCTCAGTTTAACGTGTCATCCGAAACACGGCGCTCACTGACAATATAGTGTACCCTTCACTATACTGGAGCATTAGGACTCACACAGGTTGGACTGCAGGTTGAGCGCCCCCTGCTGGCATCACTAACATCACTTCCAACAGCAACCTAGTTTTTCCATGTGGTCTCCCGAGCAGGTACTGACCAGGCTCAGCCCTGCTTAGCTTCAGTGAATAACCATTCTTGGGTTGCAAGGTTGTGCAATAAATATTGCATTATGAATACAGTTTCACAAGATGGTTTGAATAGCTCTATTTGACAGTTTTCTGTGAAGTCTAAAAGTATTGAGATAGAATTGAATAAATCACAATGCAAAAACAGCTTTTTCTTACTTCGTCTTGTTTCTAGTCAAAATATCTCAAATTCTTAGATCAAGTAAAAATATTTATTTGTTTTCACCTTCAGAAGAAATGTAAAAATTAAGAATTTTCCTCAAAACAAGCTAAATTATCTGCCAATGGGGTATGTAAAATAATCATACTTTTGCTTTGAAATGTATACAAGACAAACATTCTTAGCAAAATATTTTCCTTTTAAAGGATTTAATCTTATCTAGTCATGTGACATTGAAATATTTTAATCAAAACATATGGATTATATAGTCCTAAACCAACGACAACCCCTTTAGAGTTTCCAGAAACAATAAAAAGTCACAAACTCAATAGTGACAGCTGGAATTAAACAATTTATTTCATATATTCTGATTAAAATATACACAAGTGCCTTTCAGTCAGAGTTACCTGTGTCTCAGTGTCCTTTTAAAGTGCTGTTCCTCATTACTCGCAGTGCCTCCGCAGTAAGCTCCTCTCACAAAGTACTTTAATGCTGAGTCGTCTGTGGTAGAGAAACTGAACTGCCTATTTTAAACACCATGTGAGCATTTCCTGGTTTCTTTATTGCCACCAACACCGCTTTTTAACACCTTCAAATTTGTCATCAAAATGTTTTGTAGTCTGTTTGGCACACATGTACACATCCGCCACTTTATATTTTATCTGACGCTAGACGTTAACAGTTGGCTTCAAAAAAGACAGCATACTAGTATTAAACACACTTTAGAGTTGGATGATATGCTGTGGGTTTAAACAATGGTTTTGGCATGTCAGGGTCGGAGTGCTCATGTTTAGCGACCTTGTTTACTATGTGAACAGCAGCTTTTATAAAGGGCAATGACTTATGAGACTTGACACAAGGAAGTTGCATCAATGTTGCTCTGTGATACAGAGGAAGGGGAAACACAGTTTGTATCAGCATCAGTAAGCAGTTTGAGTCAGATAATTACTGTTAAGCTTGTCTCTGTTTCACATCAGTGTTTTTTTTTTTTTTTGTCTTTTTCTAAGCAGATGTTGCACAAAAGTTCCCAGTAACTATTTTGTTGATTTCACCTGTAGTTCTCAAGAACTCTCTGTAGTGGCAGAGCAAATAGAGGTACAATGTTATAAAAAAATGCATGTTTTTGCAATGCTCCTCCAGGGTAGATGTTTAAATACTCGCTCATTTGACTCTCTTTTTGTTGAAAGTAGTGTTAAACGGATATAATTTAAATGCTGTCATCATCTACTCGGGCTCCGCTTGGATACTTGTACTAATATGTACAACCCAGGCTCATTATTGATATGTACCCCTGAATACATTTCTGGAGAGCGCCAAGTACATCCCAGGAGGTATGTTTTTTGCAGTTTTTGTGAATCCACTAGTGACCGCTGTGTACACTTTTTCCGTGCCATTCGTGTTTGCTCTTCTCCTGTAAATCCACCAGAGGCTGCTGTCAACTGACTGACTGGCCAACCAATCCCCTCACCCACTCCTTGCCTAAACCCAACCGATAGTGTTTTCAAAAACATAATTTGTGCTCTCCAGAAATGTATACGGGGGTATGTATTTACAATGAGCCTGTGTTGAATATGTAAATTAAAAGTTACTTCATTATGAATTAATGATGAGTTAAGGGCATGCGCTAATCATGAGCTGACTTTAACAACATGAGTCACGAGAGTTCATGCACTCAAAACAAGAGTTTTGCTGCTTGTTCAAACTACTTATTTAAAATAAGGGAAACACTTTAGGTCACAATTCAGTGTATTAGCATACCACTAACTAACAGTACTAGCTTAATAAACTACTGATTAGCTGTTCATTAACAGCTGGTAAGGTTGAAGGTGGGTTTAGGTTAGGATTAGGATTGCAGAATGAGATCATACTTTATAACTACTAATAAACAGTTCATATTTTATTTATAGGCAGGTAATAAGTTGATTTTAATTATGATACTCTGCTGGAAACTCCCAAAATAATTCCGCAGAAATCAGCAGATTTTTACCAAAATTCTCAGCAGAAATAGCAAAAAACGTCCGCAGATTCCGTCTGGCCCTAGTAATAAGCCAGTAGTTAATAGGATGAATTTTGACCTGAACTAAAATGTTACCGAAATGAGTTGAAACAACCCAATTCTTAATTTTTTGGGGGGGTCAACTTAATTATTTTGTGTTCAGTCCACGTAAATTTGTAAAAAAATAATTCAGCTACCTTTATAGATTTGTATTGGGACAACACAAATTGTGTGGAACCCAGCATTTTTTTTTACAGTGTGTGGATAATGGTTATATTATATAAAATACTTCTTAGCTTATGTTTGTTATGTAAACACTTCAGTTTTAGCTAAATGACGTGTTAATGTATCTTTATGTGTTAATGTATCTTTAAGGTGGCCATTGTTCACACATGAACTCATGTTGAAGTTAACGTTCTTGATTAGCGCATGCCTTAACTCATCATTAGTTCATAATGAAGTAACATTTAGTTTACATATTAGTACGTCATTAGTCATGAACTGTTATTGTAAAGTGTAACCTCTACCTGCTACAAACCTTTATTTTGTTAAATACAAGAAAAAATTGTGAAGAATATTTAAAAAAGAAAATAGCTGTGGCCGAAATCACGTACTTCCATAATATAAAGTACGTTACAAACAGGATGCAAACTGGGTAGTATGTCCAATTTTTTAGAATTGGAAAAAGTATGCCAATTGGATGGATGCTATGCTATTCCATGGTGCACGGCGAGAGAATTCATGAATGAGAGTGAAGCGACGCAACTGATATTTCGGAAAGGTCTGTATGTGTGAACACTTTTTGAAAATACTGGTACATTTTTTGTCAGCAATTTTCCAAAAAGAGAAGTTGTGACATTACCAGTAATTTGCCGGAATTCTGCACTGTGCGAATGCAGAAGGAAAATAGCCGGAAAGAGCACGTTCACGCTTAGAACAGGCTGACCTGAGACGTGTACTCCAGCCAATCAGAACATTCAGACGCATTCACATCCGTGCTGTTTATGAAAATAAAAGCCTTTGAATATTTTTCCAGTGATATTTAGCTGCTGTTAGTCAGATAATGTTTTTATGTTCCTTCTTAACGGCAACGATGTCAAAAATTATCCATAAAATGCTTATGATAACCCGCTGTTTGTTTACCTTCAAGCTCTGCTTTAGTTGCTTTACGCCACAGATGTGCACGTGAAGCAGCCGGTGAGCGCCAGCACACACACATGTACACATGTACATCTCGACATGTTCCTCTATATGTTTTCATTAAAGTTGTTTACAATACTTATCCATCCACAGAGTTAGTAATGTAGTCAAATGTTTACAAATACAAGCGCAGCCGTTTAGAGGCCATTTCTGGTTAATGATGTCAGAATCAGGTATTTTCAACCCAGGCTCATTCTGAAAACGTAGTCCCGCGGACGTTTCTGAAGACTGCGAATTATGTAGCCGGAGGTACATTTGGCTGCGATGATATTTTTAAGCAAACGCTACGGCGCGGTACGACGCCGCTACTTTCGGCACTTACCGGCTGAGTGCTTACCTTCGTGTGGAGGGCTTTCCTGCCGCAACCAGTTTGTCCAGTTAGCTCGTCGTGTACGTCGGCGGAGTTGAGACGCAGAGAGGAGCTGACCATCATGACGAAATCAGGTAAGACAAAAACAGAATCCAAAAAATAAAGTGATCAAGTGAATAACAGGGTGAGAATGTGGTAAAATCTGAAAACGCGGTAAAAATAAGATGAGGGCTTTTCTTTTACTGGATGGCTTTGGTAAATTGTTGGTTGGGTTTAGGGAAGTAAGCGGGCGGGCGGGTCAATCGGTAAAATTGGTTGGTTTTAGGAAAGGAGGAGGGTCGCCCAGTCAATCATTCATCCAGTCTGACAGTCGGTCGTTCAACAGCGGCCTCCGGTGGGTTGACGCGAGAACAGCACGCCGTGAACGGCACTCGCGAGAGACATTTAAAATGCGAAAAAGCACGCACACCGGCCTCTCGCGGATTCGCAAAAACAAAAACTGCGTGTTTAATATGTATGTATTTTGCGGTCTCCAGAAACGTCAATGCGACTACGCTTTCAGAATGAGCCTGGGCTGGGTATTTTGGAATGGATGTGTGAACAGTCCTTTGCGGAAAAATTACAGAATGCCCTTGCCTGTGTGAACAGCTTTTCTGCATTTACTGGTAAAGTCGTTCCGGTAATTTTCAGAATATTTACTGGTGTGACTGTGTGAAAGGAGCTTTTAGAATGACCAAAAAAAAAAATCTTTTAGATGTGGTTGGTCAGCTGATTTGTCCGTTATAGCTGTCTCATTCTGCTTATTTTTGTTAACACATAATCTGTTAAAAACACATAATTTTTTTTGTGAAATTTATTTGGTAAATCATTTCCAGATAGTTTATGCCCATTTGTTTATCCTACTCAGTTGTGTGCATGTTTTTTTTTTGCACATTTTTAAAATGTATATGCATATTGTAATTTCCAATATGCATTTTTTATGCTGTTTTCCAAAATGTGCATAAAAATAGGTGGATGGAGACATGGCTAATGTCTGTTGGTTTCAGCATTCTTCAGGATATCTTGTTTTGTGTTCAACAGAAGAAAGAAATGCATAAAAGTTGTGTATTTGCATTTTTGGGTGAACTCTCTCTTTAAGCAACAGGAACATTTTAGAGTATCCTGTGTCAGCAATGTTCCTAAACGATAAGTTTGTAAGTATCACTCATGTTAGGTGAAAGGAAACTGGCAAAAGCCACATTAAACCACAAGTTATCCACACATCAGTGGTTCTTTACCAATGCATCACAGTTTACATATTCATTTGGTAACTTCATTTAAAAATTAACAGCACAAGCCACATTATTAGGTAAGTACTGCAAGTTGCCTTTAGATCTGAGTTCATTCTTCATGTCATAGATTCGAAAGAGAGATTTTGGTCCAAATTATGCAGTAGATTTGTTGGCTGCACTTTTAGGATGTGATTCTCCTGTTCTAGCTCATACCAGTGGTGCTCTGTTGGATTGAGATCTGGTAACCAGAGGCCATTTAAGTATAGTGAACAAACTTTCATGTTCAAGAAACCAGTGTAAGAGGATTTATGCTTTGGGAAATGGCGCATTATCCAACTGGAAGTAGACAAGATGAGTACTGATTTTAATAAATGACTTTATAAAGGAGCTGTATACACCTAGTAACTTTGATACGGGTCACTTCATAATTATCCATTCATAAAAAGGGCAAGTATAAATGCCCTCTGAAACACATTTGAGACATTTATAAATCCGATTGCTCAACCCACTTTAGGAGGAGGTCTGGGAAAACCTACTGCTATATACATTTCTGGAGAGTGCCAAATACGTCCCAGGAGCTACTTTTTTTGCAGTTTTGTTTTTGCGAATCTGCCTGGGACCGCTGTGTATGCTTTTTCTTTTTTTTGCACATTTTTAAAATGTATATGCATATTGTAATTTCCAATATGCATTTTTTATGCTGTTTTCCAAAATGTGCATAAAAATAGGTGGATGGAGACATGGCTAATGTCTGTTGGTTTCAGCATTCTTCAGGATATCTTGTTTTGTGTTCAACAGAAGAAAGAAATGCATAAAAGTTGTGTATTTGCATTTTTGGGTGAACTCTCTCTTTAAGCAACAGGAACATTTTAGAGTATCCTGTGTCAGCAATGTTCCTAAACGATAAGTTTGTAAGTATCACTCATGTTAGGTGAAAGGAAACTGGCAAAAGCCACATTAAACCACAAGTTATCCACACATCAGTGGTTCTTTACCAATGCATCACAGTTTACATATTCATTTGGTAACTTCATTTAAAAATTAACAGCACAAGCCACATTATTAGGTAAGTACTGCAAGTTGCCTTTAGATCTGAGTTCATTCTTCATGTCATAGATTCGAAAGAGAGATTTTGGTCCAAATTATGCAGTAGATTTGTTGGCTGCACTTTTAGGATGTGATTCTCCTGTTCTAGCTCATACCAGTGGTGCTCTGTTGGATTGAGATCTGGTAACCAGAGGCCATTTAAGTATAGTGAACAAACTTTCATGTTCAAGAAACCAGTGTAAGAGGATTTATGCTTTGGGAAATGGCGCATTATCCAACTGGAAGTAGACAAGATGAGTACTGATTTTAATAAATGACTTTATAAAGGAGCTGTATACACCTAGTAACTTTGATACGGGTCACTTCATAATTATCCATTCATAAAAAGGGCAAGTATAAATGCCCTCTGAAACACATTTGAGACATTTATAAATCCGATTGCTCAACCCACTTTAGGAGGAGGTCTGGGAAAACCTACTGCTATATACATTTCTGGAGAGTGCCAAATACGTCCCAGGAGCTACTTTTTTTGCAGTTTTGTTTTTGCGAATCTGCCTGGGACCGCTGTGTATGCTTTTTCAGATCTCAAAATTCTCTCGCGAGTGCCATTCGCGACTGCAGTTCTCGCATAAACCCACTAGAGGCTCCTGTTTAATGACTGAATAACTGACTGACTGACTAATCAACTGACCCACCCTTTTCCTTCCCTAAACCCAACCAATAGTGTTTTCAAAAGCACTGAGTGCCCACCCACTTCTCTAAACGCAACCGACTTTAAAAAGCAATCCAGAAAAGAAAAGAGCTCTGATTTTTAACACGTTTTCAGATTTTACCACATGCTCCCCTTGTTATTTACTTCTTTATTTTATTTTTTGGCTTTAGTTTAGTCTTACCTACTTCCTAGAACTGCTCTTCGCCAGACTCAAACCCTGTCGTCGTGGTAGACTCCTCTCTGCTACTCAAGTCTTCTGACGTACTGTACATAGCGAGCTACTGGACAAACTGATAACAGCCGGAAACCTGTCCATATGGAGGTATACGGTCAGCTGTTAAGCACGAAAAGGAACGACATTATACCCCTCCGTAGCGTTCATGTTAAAGACAAAATTTAACCATACGTACTTCTGGCTACATAATTTGCAATCTCCAGAAATGTATATAGGGTTACATTTTCAGAATAAGCCTGTTTTGCAACCAATGGTTGTTGAAGCCAAATATGCAAATTTTACTCCTACCAAAATAAAAAACAATAAACAAAAAAGCATTGTATAGAGCAGCGGTGTCCAAACTCAATCCTGGAGGGCTTGAGTATAGGGTAACACTTTACAATAAGGTTCATTAGTTAATGCATTTACTAACATGAACTAATCATGAACTACACTTGTACAGCATTTATTAATCATAATTGAACATTTACTAATGCATTATTAACATCCAAGTCCATGCTTGTTAACATTAGTTGATGCACTGTGAGTTAACATGAACTAACAATGAACAACTGTATTTTCATTAACTAATGTTTACTAACATGAATAAATACAGTAGTAAATGTATTGTTCATTGTTTGTTCATGTTAGTAAATGCATTAATTAACATTAACTAATGAACCTTATTGTAAAGTGTTACCGAGTATAGTGTAGCTCCAACTTGTTTCAACACACCAGCCTGGACGTTTCTAGTATATTTGTTAAGACCTTAATTAGCTAATTAGTGTTTGATTAGACTTGGAGCTAAACTCTCTAGGACACCGGCCCTCCAGGACCGAGTTTGGACACCCCTGGTATGGAGTAATGACCGTACAGCAACACCACAGTTAAGGATGTTTTCTATCTTTTTATTTTATTTTTTCTTTTCATACTATTTTTGACCAGTCACTAACTGTTAAATGTTATAATTTAAATAGTAAATGCATATCAAATGGCTTTAAAAATGCATCTCATAGCTGTGGTGCCACTGTGAATGTGAGCACAAATGAACATAAGCCCTATACAGTTTTTGATGTCTTGCTTGTACCTGTATGACAAAAAATGGATATAATTTATCTATTTTTGAGTATCATTTAGCCTATAATGACAGTAATCGCAGAGGTAATGACAGGAGCCTGCTCTCTGTGATGGTGAAGTACAGAAGTGAAGTACTGTGCAAAGCCTCCTATATCTTACTGTATATGTGAAATAATGTCTATGAAAAATAATATATGTAGGCGACACGGTGGCTCAGTTGTTAGCACTGTCGCCTCACAGCAAGAAGTTCGCTGGATCGAGTCCCGGCTGGACCAGTGGGCATTTTTGTGTGGAGTTTGCATATTCTCCCTGTGTTTGCGTGGGTTTCCTCTGGGTGTTCCGGTTTCCCCCACAGTCCTTAGACATGCGCTATAGGTGAATTGAATGAAATAGATTGTCTGTAGTGTATGTGTGTGAATGTGAGAGTGTATGGGTGTTTCCCAGTACTGGGTTACAGCTGGAAGGGCATCTGCTGTGTAAAACAAACGCCGGAATAGTTGGTGGTTCATTCTGCTGTGGTGACCCCTGATGAATAAAGGGGCTAAGCTAAAGGAAAATTAATGAGTGAATAATATATGTAGCTTATGTTTCTGTAAAAAAAAATGAAAAAATAAAATGCAGTGTATCTAACTTTATAATCCATGTAATCTATCTAAATTTGTATAAAGCGGATCTGAAGATTGGATTTATATCCATGTAGCATGTGGCAAATATAAATGGAACCCTTTAACAAATTTGACAGCTATCTGATCAGAGAAAACACATGAAGTGACCAGGTGTAAACAGGCCCAAAGAGATGAACATGGTGAGCAAAAGGTAAGCTTTGGGGTTTAAACTACGCTTAGTTGGTACTAAATGGTCTAAAGATTGACAAGAAAATATCCCCAATGGCATTACACAACCACCAACCTGAACCATTGATACAAAGCAGGATAGATTCATGCTTTCATGTTGTTTACATCCAATTCTGTCCCTATCTGAATATTGCAGCGTTTATTGTCTGATTATAACCTCGGTTGTTTGTAGAGGAGTGTTAGTGGATCTTCAAGTTTGGATGTGTTGTGTATTTAGAGATGCTTCCTCTTGTCGTAACAAGAGGTCATTTGAGCCGCTGTTGCCTTTTTATCAGCTTAAACCAGTCTGGCCATTTTATGACCTCTGCAATCAACAACGCATTTTCAGCAACAGAACAGCTGCTTGATGAACATTAACCCTTTTTGGACTGCTCTCTGTAAGTCCTTGAGTTGCTAGCCTAGATGTTTGTGCATGAAAACCCCAGCACATCCGACTTTATTGAAATATTCAGACAAGGCCATTTGGCATCCTCAATCATGGCACATTCAAACTAATCTAATTGCCTTTCTTTTTCCATTCTGATGCCCAGTTTGAATTCCAGCAGAACAACTTGACAACCTCTACATGCATCAGTGCATTGAGCTGCTTGATGGATTCATTGTTTGTTTTAATAAGCAGATGCACCTAATAAAGTGGCCAGTGTCCGCATACATAAAAGTATCACATATTATGTGAACTGTTTACAAGTTTTCAAACAAAGGAATCTTAAGTCAGACAGCTAAATGAATCACATTAGAATATGACCTTAAGTGTTATTCACTGGAATTGGAATTTGCATCTGGGTGCATCACTGATGTCCACCAAATGGACTCTTTTCATTTTGTGATGTGCAAATGCAAAGCATAGATGTGAGATATTTCTGATTGTATCTTGTCATGCATTTAGCCAGACTAGGAGGAGTGCAGCATTTGTTTAAATGTTTTTATGCTAGTTACAATGCTAAAACAAAACTATGAATATACTATAAACCACACTGTAAAACCCAAAAAAGGTAACTTAAACCATTTGGGTTAAAAACTAATCCTAATGAGTACTTTGAATTACTCCATTTTAGTAAATGAAGCAATTTGAGCACAGTAAAACCCCATAAATGAAGAGAACTCAAACCAACTGATACTGTAAAAACCAATAAGTTTAGGCAACTCAAACCATTTGAGGAAACCGATTGCTACAAACCATTTGAGTTAAAAACGTATCTATATGAGTACTGTGAACTTACTCCATTTAAGTTGAAGTAATGGGGTATTTCATTAACCCGTTTCCTTCAACACTGAGTTCAAAACTTTTTTCAAATAAGTAGAATTAACTTTCAGTCAATTTTGAGTTAACTACACTCATTTCATTTGATGAAGTTGACTGTTGGGTTTTACAGTGCATTGGTTCCCAAAGTGGGGGTCGCGGAACAATGATGAGGGGTCGCTTGGGGATTTCAAAAACTTAAATAAATTTTATTAAACTATTAGAACTACCATATTTTATTCAAAACCCACAAAAGATAATTAATAGTTACGCTAAAGAAACAACAACGAAAACATACAAATAAAAATCCATCAGTCTTTGAATTTTTTTCAATATTAATATTAAATTCAATTAATAAATGACTATAAAAATACATAGTTATTAGACTGTTGCATTTTTTGTTGTCAGTATGCTCATGTTTATATATGCCTATAGTTGCCTGTGCAACGTTAGTATATTTATAACCACCTTCGAGAAAAATGCGGGTCGCAAGTCACTGACATTGTTATTTTGGGGGTCACGGGCTGAAAAGTTTGGGAGCCCCTGCTATAAACATTAAGACATCCTGTCAATTTATTTGGTCACACTTATTTTGATGGTCTGTTTGTTGAATTTAAGTTACATTGCATCTACAATGAATTCTCATTAGATTAAGTAGACTGTTAGAGTTGGGGTTAGTGTAAGTTGACATGAACTTGCAAAGTTTCTTATAGTCAGTTGAATGTCTGTTAAAGCAGCAGTATCAACAGATATTAAGCAGACAGTCTACTAATACTCAAATAGACCTTCAAAATAAAGCGTACCCTACTTATAAATAAAAAAGGGTTTTTAATGACAAATTCAGGAACATTTACATTAAGTACCCTCATAAATTCCATGTTTGGTTACATCCTTCCTAAAACACTTGCACATTCTAGCTTAAATAGTTGAAAGCATTGCAGAATATCCAGTATGAAAACCACCAGCCCTACTCTGTTCCTTCCATATTTGGTTACTTCAATTCAATTGACCGTCAGTAATCATTATATCAAACACACAGACTTGTCTTCAGGCCAACAATATAATATAGTCTCTGTCTGGATCTGTCGCTGCATACTACAATAACATTTCAGCAAAATAAATTATGAAATATACTTGAGCAGTTTCATATTAATGCATATTCAGCTATCCTGTAATACAATTTTCAAAACAAGCCTCTTATTTCTCCATTGTAACTTAGCACAGGAATTATTTATGAGCATAAGCTGTTAAATAATGGTAAATGCCTAATATTATTTTTTAATATACTGATTTTATAAACAATAGCAGGTACTGGACTGATTACAGACAAAAATCAATAGTTTTCTTATATTATTATTTGCTTGTGGATTATTGTTTTCCATATAGAGCTTATTTACTTATATTATTATTATCATATAGCTTTTAGTTCAACTTAGAGTTCAAGTAAATGTTCGTTATTGTGTGCATTAATAGTGCACACATATTTTAGATCATTTATTAATATAATAAATAAATGTTGATTTACTAATATTTGACCAAAATATAGCATTGTTAAACAGTATTAAGACTTGCACAGATAAAAAATAGGAGCTAAAAATGGACTGGTTAAACCACTTTGACTTGAAACTCTCTCTCTCCATTACGTTGCTCAAAATCTACATAAAGCAAGTTCCTATCTGGTAAATATCTTTGGTTAGTCGTCTTCCATCCTCTTAGGTAACAACATTAACGTCTAACCAGTCATAGCCCATGACAAATTACACAACCCCATTAACAGAGGAGCTCTTAGTTATTTGGCTATGAAAGAAAGGTCTAGAAAATCCTACCTGCTCTCCGTTTTCTCCTCTGTGATCTGGCAGCAGGATGAAAGCAAGTCAGACTGAATGCAGGATATCAAGGTGGACGGTGAATGTGATCGACAGTGGACCAAACTCCACCCAACCGCAGGCCTTTAGTTACTCAGTTCCCCTTTTGCTTCCTGCTCATTTTCATACCGTCGCGCATGCAGGGCTGCTGTAAGTGTTAACAGTTTCACACAAAATGCTGATACTCACACATGCTGCATGGAAGTGACCTAATACTGGCAGATTCTGTCTAACCAAAGCTTGCTTTACTTTTTAGGTAAAACTAACTACTAGTTTTGCAACTCGCATATAGCACTATTTATTCATTTAATATATTAATAAAATAGATATTGTATATGAATTGGGTGTGATCTGTGGTAATACTGATAAAAAATCATTTAATGAAATGTGAAGGCTTGTTTTTATTAGACACTTGAGTTTTGCACTCATAGCAAACATTTAGGCCAACATATGTAAATAAAGCAATCATTTAGCTAAAGTTCTGGAAGTAGTTTTTTTTTAATCATATGGGGAAATTACTATTCATGTGTGGTCAAGAATGAACCTACTGACCCATTTTGCAAAAAGAAAAAAAAAAAGCATGTGCCTTCAAAACACACGGTGGTGCTATTTCATAATGTAATCATTTCTCTATATAAAAAAAATTATGCATTTATTTATTAGTTATATTTCTTCTTTTATTTGTTTTTTTATATTATAAGAAAATATTTTTCGGGCATTTTGCTAACAACATTTCAATGCCATTAAAATGTCAATATTAGATTTAATGTAGTTTTTTTTTAACTAAAGTATGAGCATAATTATGTTTATGTATGATGCATTAACGATTATTAGCTATTAATAGGGCCAGACAGATTTGCAGACGTTTTTTGCTATTTCTTGCGGAGAATTTTGTAAAAAAAAAAAAATATCTGTGGATTTATGCGGATTGATTGTAGGAGTATCATAACTAAAAACCTAATATATGAAATGTTTATTTATTACTTTATATACTTTTGTTTAATATTTACAATTCAAATCCACATAGATTCAATTGGTAAACAAAGCAAATCTCTTATATAATATCTCTACTAAAAGACAGAAAATATTACTTTACAAACTGTGTTGTGAATAAATCATATAAACAAAATTGACCCTAAAATGTTTAAAATAAAAACTGCTTTTAATATAGAATAAACAAAAAAAATAAGATTTTCTCCAGAAGGAGAAATATTATCAGACATACTGTGAAAAAGTCCTTGCTCTGTTAAACATCATTTAGGAAATATTGAAAAAAAGAAAAAAAGAGGAAAATAAATCAAAGGGGGCTATTAATTCTGACTTTTTCGATCCAAGACCAGCGGCGAGATGATCCCAAGGTTTCCATATCCTGGACCAGGCCGTATCGTGAGCAGCTGCTGAGGTGGTCATTGAGGAGTGGAGAGCATGATACTGATTCCTGTGACGCTCCAGGGACTGGCGAGTCTTCGCTGAGGTCCAGCTTCCAGCCTCCGGCGCCTTAACTGCAGCTCTACACAAGACGTTTGGCCAGCAGAGAAATGGTCGTGCCCATCTGAGCCTGGTTTCTCTCGAGGTTTGTTTTTTCTTTACTTTGCCAATTGGTGAAGTTTTTTCCTTGCCGCTGGCGCCACCGGCTTGCATGGTTCAGGATCTGTAGAGCTGTGCATCAATGGATTTGCTCTTCAGTGTTTGGACTGAATTACCTCACAATGAAATTAGCTAAACTGAACTGAACTTAAACTGAAAACTGAACTACACTGTTTCAATTTACTATGATCTTTTATGTGTAGCTGATTTGACACAATCTGCACTGTAAAAGCACTTTGAATTGAAAACTTATAAATATATATACATATGTAAAAAGATTTTTTTTTTGTTCTTCGAGTGCTCCGGTTTCCCCAACAGTCCAAAGACATGCACTATAAGTGGACTGAATAAATTAAATCGGCCGTAGTGATTGTTTGTGAATTAGTGTGTATGGATGTTTCCCAGCTGGAAGGCCATCCACTCTGCAAAAAATGCCAGATAAGTTGGCGGTTCATTCAGCTGTGGCGACCCCTGATGAATAAAGGGACTAAGCTGAAAAAAAATGAATGAATGGGATAGGAATTGCCCTAAAATATCTTTATAGCAGAAAAAGTGATTATTTGTATCTTAAAATTTGCTCTTTTAAGAACTTTTCATTGAATATTTCTTTAAATGGTGCCAAAAAGGATGCTTTGACAACACTTTATTTGAAAAGTACCAATGAAACTCACAGAAATGCTTATTTTTTATTTAATATCAGGTGCATCACATTATTGTGTGAACAAGACCTGAGCTTTCACATGATTTGTAAAATCCCTGAGCTTTCCTTCATGCCTGTTAAAATAAAAAGACATTTTGGCAGTGGAAAGCAGAGCAGATCATGAATTAATGTGATGATGTGTTGAAATGTGATGATATATACATTACTATAAGCAGAATCTTCAGTAAACGAAACATTGGTTAATATAGATCTGCAAAGCATACAGTGCATTTCCCAGAGTTAAAGTGCTTTGTCAGTGTTTTTTGTTTAATAAAATGATCCACAGCTACAATTGTAATCTTTTGATTGCTCTAAGTTCACTTAAAAAATTCAAATAGATTCAAAAGCAGTATTCAAAAAGAAAGACTTCAAGTCATGTAATTCAACAGTATTAGTCCCATTTCTTTGTCTTGGCTCTAGTTCACAGTGGGTTGACGGTGAGTAGTGTTGTGCCTGTAGGGTTGACTTGGACCACCACCTCTGACAAGAGATTTTGGACGCCCATTTCCTTGTAAGTGGGCAGGATCTGGGTTACGTTGCATTTCGGGTTACAAAGCTTCCAGCTAGGCATTATTGCCACTGAAATAGTAAATCTGCGCGGACCTCCAATCTCCTGTCTGTTCATCACTGCCACGGCCAGCCTGTTGCCTGACAAGGGCCTTTCCCACAGCTCAAAACTGTCAGCCTGTGAGGGGATTGTAAAACAAATCTCAGAAGTGGTAGACAGATTCAAAAACAAAAGCATATAGAATTGATCAACAAACTCAACAGTTCACAACAGGTCTGTCTATAAAGGTTTACTTGACATGAAAGTGATTTTCAGGAGTAACTGATACACTTTTAAAGGCAAGCTTGTTGTTCTTAATCGATTATATGTGCTTTTGATGAATCCATCTGTTTACATTAATTTCAGCTTATTTTGAACCACAGTGTGCCAGGTTTGTCTAAGCTACACAGAGGTCAAAATGTATATCAAACTTTCTATTAAATTAATATATACACATTATAACTCTTTAAGATGACAGATTGTGCTGGTGTTATATAATGCCATTGTTGCTGTTTTAATGAATGAATTGACATCTACTATAATGAAAAACATCTAACATCTATCCATGTACTAAAGCATCAGTAGATATTACAGAGTTATTACAAAAACCCTTTGGGTTATTACTAGAGGTGTGAACCTATACTGGTCTCACGGTTCGGTTCGGTTCAATTCGATATCTTGGTGCATCACGGTGCATTGACGATGCTTTCCATATATAGTGTTATATTTTAGGAGGGAGGCTATAAAATGCTGTCTGTATAAACACACAGACACACAGCAACACACTGTCTCTCATTCAAACACATTCACAAACATAGACAGCATCAAACAAACAAACACACACACGCACACACACAAACAAACAAACTTAAGCCCTTGCAACAGGGAGAGCTCGCGCTGAGCGGAGCAGAAAAACGAAAAAAAAAAACAAAAAAAAATAAGCACTTTTCCGACGGTCCCTTACAGAGAGCTCCTCTCAGCCCGAGCTCTGCCGGCTAAAGTAAACGCAGACTGCGAGGGCTTAAACGGAGCAGTGCACGTAATGTCGAGCGAAAAAAAGAAAGACAACTGTGAAACATAACCAGCTTTGTCTTTCTGTAGGAAACACACTTTAGATCTTTTTAGGGTAAGCGTTTTTTGAGTTATTGCCGTCTATAACTGAAAGTGTGTCAGGAAAATCGAAAACAAAACCAACTGAAGCGCGCTCATTTCTGGCGCCCCACTGGATATACAGCGCCCTAAGCATTTGCCTATGGTGCCTATGCCACGGGCCGGCACTGAGTTGGCTGAGTGTTGTAAATAACGGCGCTCACCTCCCTCGCGACAGAGCGCATAGGAGATAAATGACGTCACTACATAATAACCGGTTATGGTTATTACTGAATCGATACCGAATTGTCCGCGTCTGCATCGCGGTGCACCGAAGAAACAATTAATTTTGACACCCCTAGTTATTACAGTCTTAGAGAAGGCAAAGGTCAGAAACAACATTTATTTTAATGCACTATTATTCCATTTCAAATGTACGTTTTATTTATTTAATTTTCTGATTAAGGGTTCATCTTCAAAATGGCACACTATAAACAAAAAATGAACGGCTTCTTGCATAAATGGGTTTCAATGGCACCATTTTGGACCTAAACGTCTTGAAAGGAAAATTTCTGTTGTACCCATGTAGTGTTAAACAGATTTATAAAAGGAAATGACAATGAACTATAAAAATAGAGATAAAAATACATACTTTTGCCAAAACTTACACTGTTTGGATTAACACGGCCAAAATAATCACAAAAATGAAAGGTGCAGTATGTGATTGTCTTCAGAAACATTTTTTGTTGTGCTGGTTAAAAGTCTCTTTACATTCCAAATTTCTAATAGTACTGATTTAAGTAAATAATCTAAATGTGTTAATATGTATTTTCATTCATCTCCCATAATTCCGATAAGAAGCTCAAACTGTCTGTAAGCAAATTCAGATTTGAGCTACTGCGCACTTGTTTATATGTAGGCTCACCCTTTGTGTGTACACGCGCTGCGCGTTCATTAGATAGAGAGTGAAAGAGCACGAGAGGTAAAAGCAAATGCTGAATCAAAACTTTTTAAAAACCTGAATTAATATTGGAGTTACTTTTGCACACTGGAGGAAGGATGACACCATGGCTGAAGGATTTTTTTAGACAGGTAATGTTCTGTTTTAAGGTGATGCAGTCGTGCAGTAGGTAGTCGCCTCAAAGCAAGAACAGGGCTCGAAATTAACTTTTTTACTTGGTAGCACCGGTGCTCCCAACTTCAAAAATTTAGGAGCACCAGAAAAAATTTAGGAGCACCCACCGAAAATGACTGAGCACCGCTGCAAATTGTATTTTAAGGGACTTATTGTATTTTAAAACAACATCAATTAGGACTAACAAAAACCAGAAACAACTATAACTAATGCTGAGATTACATTGATATTTGTGTGCAATAATTCCAAAATGTGTGTCTAATAGTTCTAGAATATTAATGATGATGAAAATGACAATAATAGTAACAATGAATTACATTTCTCATCATCATGCTGCCTTGAATGTGTTTGAATGCAAGTTATCTGCTATAAAAAGTCTGTTACTTTATGAAAAATAAATGTATAGTTTGCATCAAACAAAAATGAAGCATTGCAGTAAGAAATATTTATTTTGTACTGCTAAACAGCATATATATGCATGTCAGTTTAATAAATAATATTTCTGCTGCAAAACAAACAAAAGATTATAATAAAATATTAAATTCAAGGCTGAAAGCTGCAAAACAGTCATCAGTAACTTAATAAAAAAAAAAATATATATATATACACCTCAAGAAAGAATAGGCAAAAGAAAGTAAGTAAAGTCTCACTTCTATTACTCTTTAAAAGATTTGGTTTCAGTTTGTGTCAATTTAAATGTTCCGTCTGAGCTGATTTTCATTTTTCTGTGTTTGTGGAAAAGCAGGCGAGTCAGCCGACCCAATTTATGAGCAGGTTAAGCACCGGCGCAATACCGCTGTTTGTTATGAGACGCAGTTTCAGTGTAAACTTGGTAAAGGCGAGCTTCTTTGGCGATGATACAGTATTACATTTGACTTTTAGCGGACATTTGCACTGAACACCCAGTGAATGCAACGCATGGAGATTCGGGCGCCTTCTCCAAGAAGCGCGTACTCGATTGATCTCAGCTGGCGGATCAATATTCACCACGTGACGTGTCATGATCGCTCTCATCTGCGCCTCAACTTTAGGTGGGGTTTGCACTTTGCAAACCTGTGTGCTTTAAGTTTTCACACTTTAGCCGTTTGCATTTCCCGTGGACATAAAAGCTCCCTCCCTGTCATCTAACAGTGGAAAGCCTTGAGTGATTGACAGCTAATATGAACCAATATAGCGGCAGGGAAGAGCGATTCAGCACGTTTAAAAAAAAATCAAAACAGGTCGCACTAATGCGCCCAAATATATTATGAGGTCGCATCGATTAATTTTCGGGCGCATATGCGACCAAAATGGTCGCAATTTCGAGCCCTGAAGAAGATCGCTGGTTCGAGCCTCGGCTGGATCAGTTGGCGTTTCCGCATGAGTTTCCTCTGGGTGCTCTGGTTTTCCCCACAGTCCAAAGACATGCAGTACAGGTGAATTGGGTAGGCTAAATTGTCCGTAGGGTATGAGTGTGAATGAGTGTGTGTGGATGTTTCCCAGAAATGGGTTGCGGGCGGAAGGGCATCCGCTGCATAAAACATGTGCTGGATAAGTTGGTGGTTCATTCCGCTGTGGCGCCCCCAGATTAATAAAGGGACTAAGCCGAAAAGAAAATGAATGATCTGTTAAGACTATTTTAGCTTCACGCAAAGCTTATGTAGATGTTGTTGTTGTTACAAATGGGTCATATATGCACAGAAGTGTTGTTCAGCTACTGCAGTCAGTTTCATAAGGGACCTTTTACAGCATTGTAGATTTGTATTTAGTTTAACATCAAAACATCAGTAAATAGCGCTATTTCGCCTAGCCTGCTTTACTGAGGTGAACTTGGTTTTATATTCACATTGGTCCATTTTTGAACAATGACACCCTGTGAAGCGCTCCCTATATTGTTTACCATGCTCAGGGCCGGAGTGGGACTCCTTTTCAGCCCTGGAGTTTCAAGCCTCAGACCGGCCCACCTCGGTTCACGACTGACTATATTAAAATAAGCTCATTTCCAATTCAGTTGCTAATTACACTATCACGTCTTTTTTTTTGAGAAAACAGCTGCTTCAGAACTTCAAATGTTCAACAACCCTAACAGTATTATATATCTTAACAATAAAAATGAAAACAATAAATTACTCTAACGAGGATCAAACCCGGGTCCGCGGAGTCTTAACCGAACGTGCTAACCACTGGACCACAACAGCTGTGAATGTAGTGGAGACACATTTAAGTTTTATTATCATTAAAATAGATAAAAAGAAGAGTTGCGATAAAATAATGAACAAAAAGGCTTTGGTCAAGTAAATAAATAAATTTAAAAAGTGTGACTGCTGAGAGCAACAGATTCTGGAGCTAGGGACACCGGCCCTCGCGGCCAAAAAACCGACCGGCCCACCGGGAATTCTCCCGGTCCTCCCGATTAGCCAATCCGGGCCTGACCATGCTACTCTGAATATTTGGTCTGAAACAGCATGCAAGTATGACTTAGTAATACATGTAATTCCTGCATGCTGCAGAACAAGCAGTAGTCGCCATAGCTCAACACATGAGACAGGGTTCTTCTGTCATCTTTAAAGTGCGCGCGCTCGTGTTTCAGGAGGCGTGGCTCTGGACAGCAGGGAAGGAATTGTAGTACAGAGAGTTATGCTAACCAGTTAGCATTGTGGAAGATCACCTACTGCACCTTTAAAATGAAAAGGAAAGTGTCTGTAAAGCTTCATTAACATAAATGACTTTGTAGCTGCCCTTCACCCTGGATGGCGAGTGGGCGTTCCCACCTAGAGGTTGCTTAGGTAACATTTATGATGATATTTACTAAAAGAAATGAGCCGAAAATAAACATTGGGGAACTGAGAGTGGATCACATCAGCTGTGATGCTGTGCAGCTCATGATGCTGTGCAGAAATATATGATGTGCATATTTGCAATACAGTAAATATATTTTTTTAAACAGCCGATAACATTCCTTGATTGACTGATATTATTTGATATTGGATAAGGGCAAACCTAGCTAAAGAGATGAAAATTTACTTATCATTTCCTCACACTTAAGTGTTTGCAATTACCTATATGACTTTTACTTGATGAATTTTAGCAACCAGTAACCATTGATTTCCTAGGTATGAAAAAAACACTATAGAAGTCAATGGTTAAAGGTTTCTGACATTTTTCAAAATATCTTCTTTTGTTTTCTTCAACAGAAGAAAGAAACTCAAACAAGTTTTGATCAAGTGCAGGGTGAGCAAATAATGACAGAATTTTCCATTTTGGGTGAACTGTCCCTTTAAGATTGTAATTTGCTAATGTAATGTATTTTTTATTTAATGCCATGTCAGCAACCAAGGCTATTTTCATGGCAGGAATCTTTCAACAATAAATATACAATTTAAAAAAAACAAACAAACAAAAAAAAACATAAATTAAATCAGATTTTTTGTGTTAATACATGATAAAAATTCTAAAATATTTTCTGGTTTCACTTTGTAAAAAATGTCCTTAAAAGAGTTCATTTCATAAAAAAGTCTTCTGAAATCATTAAAAGCAGGACAGTCCAGTAAAATGTGTTTTATAGTAAGAGGAGTTTTGCAGCACAAACACTGAGTAAGGTTTTCACCTTGGAGCAAAAAGCCATGTGTTATTCTCGTATGCCCAATACGACATCTGGTAAAAACTACTTAATCAAATCGATTCTTAAAATGTCTTAAAATTCTGTGTGAGATTTCAGGTTGGATTTCATGTAATCTATTATTGTCTAATGCATCCCATTCCTTTTGCCACTTGTTTAAAATGTAAGCGTTGATAAAAGGTTGTAATTTGGGTTGATACAATGTACTTTACCTTCAATATCCGATAGCCCTGTTTGCCCAGAGGGTCCTGGTTGATGGCGATGATCTGCTTGTTCTGCAGTAGTTCTTTGGCTTTGGGACAGATGTCTCGCAGGTCGTTAGACATTAGAAGCGGAGCCGCCATGATTGCCCACAATGCCATCTGAGTCTGCTGCTGATCGCGACTCAAGCCGAAGTTTCCAATGATCAGCTGGAGAAACCACGACCACACATGTGCTATGATTGAAGGCTGAAAATGGTGATTGTGATTTGATAGGAACACCATCAGACGAGACGCTTTATACCATGTCAGGGTCATTCCATCCTCCTGGTCCTGCCACTGGGACGACGATCTTCTGCTTTTCTGCTGTCCAGTCCAGGATGCTCTTCACACTGGTCCACTGGTCATACACATCTCCATAATTACGCCAGTGGTTACAGGTCTTGCGAATTGCCTCATAGTCAGGCTGAAATGCAAGAGAGAGAGAGAAGACACAGTAAACCAACATTTGAAACAAAAGAACTGGTATTTTATTTAGAAAAACCTAATATGGAGAGGAAACTTAACATAGTGAACTATATTGTAAATAAACCATAACATAAATCCTTTAAGGGTGTCATGGTGGTGCAGTGGGTAGCACAAATGTGTGTAAATATGAGTGTTTGGGTGTTTCCCAGTGATGGGTTGCAGCTGGAAGGACATTTTCTGTGTAAAACATATGCTTAATAAGTTGGCAGTTCATTCCGCTGTGGCAACCCCTGATTAAAAAAGGGACTAAGCCGAAAAGAAAATGAATGAATGAATGAAAGAAAGAATGAATGAATGAATGAATCAATGAAATTGACATTCTTAATATACTTTTAAATGCTGCTATGGTTTGTTGACAGGTGTCCCAAGTTTGTACATTTTGGTTAGTTGCTTCAACTGCTACAAAGAAAATGTTGGTACAGAGGTGGAAACCCCTTCATGATCGCTCTATTAAGCACTGGTTGCATTCACTATTGGAAATCCTGTCTCTGGAACTGTCATCAGCACGGATCAACCATGCTAAACTGGACATTCTGATGGTATGGAAAGTCTATATATGCGATGTCTAAGCAATCTTGGACACTTAACCCTCATCTGAAACTACGAATGTCCAATTTAATGTAATTTATCTAATGGCTTGGTCTAAACTACAGTAATTCTGTGTTTCCTGTTGTGCATATAAAGGGGTGGGGGGATGGGGGATATACTCTATATGGGGTAATAGCTGCTAAAAGTATTTTTCTATCGGATTGTAAAAATTGTATATTTTCATTTAGGTTTTTTTTTTAATTACAAAAATAAAAAGGTTTTCCAAGTTCCAAAATATATGGGAGTTGCTATATGCGAAGGTTTTGTTTTGACTCAAATAACTTTAAAGATAACTTTACAAACCATATTTTTGATACATTTTTGTACTCCGTATATACCCTGGGTCAGCGGTTCCCAGGGGAGTCCCGGTGTTCTGACGATCTGTGCTACCTCCTCAGAATGTGCAACCGGTAGCCTAATCTGTCATATTTTCTCTGAAAAAACAGGAATAGCACATCTTGTCAGCTTCAAATATCTATCAGAAAGAACGACCTCCATAAAGAAGGGTGTAAAAACAGGGGTAGCACATTTTGTCAGCTTCAAATGTCAATCAGAATGAACTACCACTCTCATTCATTAATTAATTTTCTTGTTGGCTTAGTCCCTTTATTAATCCGTGGTCGCCACAACTTATCCAGCAAGTTTTTACGCAGCGGATGCCCTTCCAGCCGAAACCCATCTCTGGGAAACATCCACACACACATTCACACACACACTCATAGACTACGGACAATTTAGCCTACCCAATTCACCTGTACCATGTGTCTTTGGACTGTGGGGGAAACCGGAGCACCTGGAGGAAACCCACACGAAGGCAGGGAGAACATGCAATCTCCACACAGAAACGCCAACTGAGCTGAGGTTCGAACCAACGACCTTCTTGCTGTGAGGCGACAGCACTATCTACTGTGCTACTGCCTCGCCTTGAACTACCACTCTAATAAACAAATTAAATATAAAACTGACAGAAAAAAATTAAGGCAGTAGTTTACTCTGATAGACATTTGAAGCTGCTATGCCTTTTATCTATGTCTTCATTGTTCAATAGAGTAGTGGTTTATTTCAATAAATATTTAAGCTGACAAAATGTGCTACTCCGGTTTTTACATCCCTATTTAATATTGTAGTTCATTCTGATAGACATTTGAAGCTGACAAGTTGTGCAAACTCTGTTTTTTTTCAGATGAAATGTGACAGATTAAGCTACTGGTGGCACATTCTGAGAAGGTGGCACAGATCGTCAGAACATCGGCCCACAAGGGGGCCTCAGTAAGTTCTGACATATTAGAAAAAAAGTTTAGCAATTAGGAAAACAATCATCTTGCCTTTGTTAATTTTATCCCCTGGCTGACCAAAAAATTGACAAATTTGCTCCCAACACTAGCAGTACTGGAAACACAAAATGCAGGAAATCCCAAGACAGTTACCTGATATAACCTGACGAGGTTCTTGTTAACGAATGCATGAGGTTGTCCAAATTAATAAGACATTTGCAGATGACTCCCCGATACCCAGCACAAATGGCCTACTGATGTTTTGCTTTACATCAGGCTATTATTTGTGCATATCTAGATATAGTTATAAACATACAGTTTGTTTGTAAACACCATTTTTTTTGTCATACCGACTGCAAACTGATATGAGCGATAATATCATTAAATGTGGAGGGGGGCCTTGCAATATTTTCCGGGGGAAAAGGGGTCTCGGGCAAAAAAAGGTTGGGAACCACTGCCCTGGGCCAATTATTATTTTGTACTAAAAATGTGCATTGTGAAGCTCATAAAGCCTTTAGTTTCTTGTCTAAAAAGTTTAGTGTAGGTGTACTCACTAAAAGTTTAAACTTGAATGTAATTACACCTAATCTTCTTTTTTTTTAATGTACAATAAGTATACTCAAAAGTATCATGTCATTTCTACCCTCATGTCTATATATATATATATATATATATATATATATATATATATATATATATATATATATATATATATATATATATATATATATATATACATATATATATATATATATATATATATATATATATATATATATATATATATATATATTTATATATATATATATATATTTATATATATATATATATATATATATATATATATATATACATACAGTATATACATTTTATTTAATACCATGTGAGCAGAGATTATTTTCATAGCAAAAATCATTAATAAATATACAATTAAAATAATACATAAATTAAATACATTTTTAACGTGAATACATGATAAAAATGTTTTTTAAAAATCCTTGTAACACTTTGCTAAATATCTCCTTGAGTGAGTTCATAAGTCCTAAAACTGAACCTAAAAGAACATACCTTGAAGATTGTTTGTACACAAATAGTTTCAGTTCACAATGACTACTATTGTATGAACAAACAAAAAAGGAAGTCAATGGGAACCAAAACTTATCAACATCCTATAAATATATTTTATCTGCATTGTGAAAGAATGAAGTAATGCATTCAGGTTTGGAACAACTTAGGGGTAAATTAAATTGAATGATTTAAATTTTTGGGTGAACTTTCCGTTTTAAGGGATAGTTCACCCAAAAATAAATGTACTCATTGTTTACTCTCCCTCAGGTGGCTCCAAACCGATTTGACTTTCTTTCTTTTGTTGAACACTAAAGAAGATATTTTGAGAAAAATTGCAAACCGTTTCCTTCCATGCATGGAATAAAAAAAGAAACCCTAAAAGTTAATAGTTTTTTTAGCTTTCTTCAAAATCAATTTTTTGTTTGACAGAAAAAATGAGGTTTGGGATAAGTAAAGGGTGAGGAAATTATTACATAACTTTTTTAGGGGTGAACAAAGTGTTGTGAAAATACAGTAACTTACTGCATCTTTAATTAAAACATTTTCAAGCATCTCACCTGTTGGTGCTGCCACTCATATAACGGCCATTCACAAGAGTAAACAATACTTCTGCCAGTCTGGTTTAGTGCACTTGACATATTTATATAACCTGGAAAAAAGTGTAACACAACAAAGCCATTTCTTAGTAAAACTCCAAAATCTATTAGGATACAGATGAGACTTGAATATCCAAGCAGATGCAGATACAAGCAAATGAGACTTGAATATTTATTTGTTCATTATTTATTGCCACATCAGCAACTTAGGGCCATTTCATGGCAAAATGGATATACATAAAATATTACATGATAAAACAAATTCGTATTACAGTAAAATATTACATGGACAAATATATAGGATAGAAATAAATTAAATTCACACAAAAATATATTCAAAGTTAAATATGATTTTTCAGTTCAATTTTTGAAAAATAATTTCAGATTCTTCCTGGTGGTACCTTTTTAAAAATGTTGATGAGACTTGAATATCCACTCACCTTCTCCCAGCTGATGCCAGTCAGGCATGAAACACCCGTCAAATTTTAACAGATCCACACCCCAGTCCGCAAAGGTTTTTGCATCGATGTCATAATAGCCC
The DNA here is from genome assembly GCF_052040795.2 of Danio rerio. NCBI lineage: Eukaryota > Metazoa > Chordata > Actinopteri > Cypriniformes > Danionidae > Danio > Danio rerio. The sequence continues at coordinate 43,219,238 of NC_141034.1, forward strand.
AAACTCCCAGGGTAACCTGCGCAAGTTTTTGTGCCCACATCTGCATATATTCCCAGCTTCAGTCCTTTAGAATGGACCTGAGAAGACAACACTTTAATATTACTTCAGCTTACAAATGATAACATTCAAGTCAGAATTACTTTGATTGTGATATCAGCAAAACAACACTAGGGGGGGATGTGTACCTGACTTTAAGCTTTAGATTGATAAAGTTACGGCCTTTTGCTTTTTACGTGGAGTAAAAATATTTTTTAAAAATCATTTTGAAACATTTTTTTATTGTAATTACCTAATGGAATTTTAATAATTGTCCTTTCAGTTTACATTTATGTGGACATGAAGACACTTCAAGGGATAAAACTGACTTTTATCTATAGTAGTTATGTTTGTTTCCTGCCAATGAACACACAAAAATTATTAATGTTATTATTATTATATAAAGTGACTCATATCTACAGGCAGCACGGTGACACGATGACTTCTGAAATAAAAACTAAGCTGAATGAAAATTAATGATTTAATACATATCTGATATATTAATTTATAGTAATTACATTATTACTACAATTGCTGAAATTAATATTTAAGGAAAAAATGAGAAGACCACTTGAAAATTGGAGTTATTTGATTTGATTGATATTTGATAAAATAATCTTAATCTGTAAACTACTTATGGCATTTAATCCAAGTTATTTGCATTAAATAACACTAATAATAAACATGTTTATAAAAATTATTACACAATATTAATGTTTTACAATATTTAACAGAACCGATATTTGGTGGGATATCAGTCAATTAAAAACAATGATTTTTTTTTTTTATTCTGACCAGTTGTCAAAAAAGCTCTAAATGACAATGTTTTATTTGAAATTTGTAAGAAATGTTATCAGTGGTTTACACTGAAAAAATGCTTCTCACTTAGAATTTTTGACTGGTTTCTAATCTAAATATCTAAAAATCCTTAAATCAAGAAGCATTTTCTAGACAAGAAAAAATACTGTCTTGTTTTAAGAAATAATATACCAAAATGAAGTGAGTTTTTTCCTTAAAACAACCAAAATAATCTGCCATAGGGGTAAGCAAAATAATCTTATGAGGATATTGTGCTAACCCCGTTGGCAGATTATTTTACTTGTTAAAAAAGAAAAACTCTGACATCTTGATAAAATTACTTCTTAAAACAAGGCAATATGTTTTGCCTGTCAAGAAAATGCTTCTTGATTTAAGAATTTTAAGACATTTTTTACTTGTAACAAGTCATAAAATTAAGTGAGAAAAGCATTTTTTGCAGTGAATGGAATATACATATTTTTAAAAACATTTGACTAAAAAGTCCACACTTAAAAATAAAAAAGTCAAGTATTTTTAAAGGTCCATGAAATTAAGATCAGTCTGTTAGTTTTAAGTTTATTAGCTTGTGTGCTACAAAAAAGTGACAAAATTCATATTTAGAAAATATAAACATCCAAAGCTTGAAATTTGTCATTTCTGCCTAAATGGATCAACGATTTTTTGTCAAGTCAGCAGTTTCTCTTTAAATCTTGACCAATCAAATGCTCTCTAGTATCTGACATGCCCCGCCACCCTCAAGAAGCTTTCATTTGCTTTTCATTTGAAATCAGTCTCACTGGCAGAGCTGTGATAAATGCAAAATGCTATTGGCTGTTCTTTTAAAGGGGAGGAGCTAATTCATATCCCACCCTCTCTTAATTTTTCAGTTGAGATTTCATCAAACATCAAATAGAAAACTGCACATTTCAAAGCACTTCAAGTGACATTTAAGTAGTCTCTAATATTTGTTAGATAATTTATTTTATAACATTTAATTTATTATATAGGTCAGGTTACATAACATTTATTCATTATATAGGTTGAGAGTAACTTGACAGCTTTGTTTTGATAATACATTAAATACTGTATTTTGTACTGAATATTGTTAGGTTTAAGTGAGATGAGGGCAAGTCAATGATGACATGATCATCCTTTCCCATTCTACATATGCTCCAGACCCATGCAACCTCTTCCAGCCTCATACTCACATAATCTGCCAGTTTTTTGATGCCACTGGGAAACCTTTTGGGGTCTGCCTGCAGGCGCCCCTGTGAGTCCCTTTGTTGCGAAGGCCAGCAATCATCAATGCACACAAACTCATATCCAGCATCCTTCCATCCCTCCTTCACCATCACATCTGCCATCTGCATGAAGAGCTCCTCTCTGCCAGCACACAAAGACATTAGAAGGAGGACATCATGGCCCAACATCTGCATGTTCAAATCTGCATCTGCTCTAAAAAAGATTTTAAGTACCCAGGAATGGCATTTGCCCCCAAGAGCAGGATGCAAGAGCTTAAATAATAAGGAAATCATACATCACATGCTTTAGTAGCAGTGTGACATTCATGTGACAGCAGTTTCCAGGTATACGGCTCTCCACTTTCTCTATCGTTAACATTTTATGTATGAAATAATCAAGTCTAGTTTTATTGCCCTGCATTTGAGGACATACAGTAGAATGAAATGTTATGGTCTCGCAGGATCATAATTAAACAAATATAAGCATACAGCAATAGAACATAACATACAAATAAAAAAATGTAAACCTATACACACATCTGAGAACTTATCTAACTGCGAATACTGTTAAAAATCAGTATTGTGTTGCTATAAATTGGTTCTCTTGGAAATGTGACTCCATCAAATACCAAGCTTTTTGATTCATATCTATACAACTTTTATGAGAAGCATTTAAAAAAAGGCGGCACTTCATTAATATTCTGGTGACTAGAATTAACAATATTCATTCATTCATTTTCTTTTCAGCTTAGTCCCTTTATTAATCAGGGTGTCGCCACAGCGGAATTAACCGCCAGCTTTTCCAGCACATGTTTTACGCAGCAGATGCTCTTCCAGCTGCAACCTATCACTGGGAAACACCCATACACTCCCAATTCACCTATAGCTCATGTCTTTGGACTTGTGGGGGAAACCAGAGCACCCGGAGGAAACCCACACGAACACGGTGAGAACATGCAAACTCCACCCACCCGAGGCTCGAACCATTGACCTTCTTGCTGTAAGGCGATCATGCTACCCACTGTGCCACTGTGACGCCCTAATTAACAATATATCAACTACAGTCGTGGCCAAAAGTTTTGAGAATGACACAAATATTAGTTTTCACAAAGTTTGCTGCTAAACTGCTTTTAGATCTTTGTTTCAGTTGTTTTTATGATGTACTGACATATAATTACAAGCAATTCATATGTTTCAAAGGCTTTTATCAACAATTACATGACATTTATGGAAAGAGTCAGTATTTGCAGTGTTGGCCCTTCTTTTTCAGGATCTCTGCAATTCGACTGGACATGCTCTCAATCAACTTCTGGGCCAAATCCTGACTGATAGCAATCCATTCTTTCATAATCAGTTCTTGGAGTTTGTCAGAATTAGTGGGTTTTTGATAGTTCATCTGCCTCTTGAGGATTGACCACAAATTCTCAATGGGATTAAGATCTGGGGAGTTTCCAGGCCATGGACCCCAAATTTCAACGTTTTGGTCCCGAGCCACTTAGATATCACTTTTGCCTTATGACACGGTGCTCCATCACGGCTCCATCATGCTGGAAAATGCATTGTTCTTAACCAAACTGTTGTTGGATTGTTGGAAGAAGTTGCTGTTGGAGGGTGTTTTGGTACCATTCTTTATTTATGGCTGTGTTTTTGGGCAAAATTGTGAGTGAGCCTACTACCTTGCATGAGAAGCAACCCCACACAAGTATTGATAGACTGCATAGGAAATTGATAGACTGCATAGGAAAAAACTGAGAGTACTATTTACTTGAAGCTGTTCCAACCTTGTTTGAGTTGCTTTTTTTAATGCTTTTTTTATGCTTTTAATAAATACAAATCCTGGCCAAATCTGCCCACTGGCCTTTGTCCATCATGGCCTCCTAACCTTCCCCATATCATAATTGGCTTCATCACTCTGTGTCCTCTCCACCAATCAGCTGGTGTGTGGTGTGCGGCCTGGCGCAAAACGGCTGCCGTCTTGTCATCCAGGTGGATGCTGCACACTGGTGGTGGATGAAGAGACCCCCCCCCCACCCTATTGTGTAAAGCGCTTTGAGTGCCCAGAAAAGCGCTATATAAATGTAAGGAATTATTATTATTATTATTATTATTTTTTATTACAAAAGAACATATTTTTGGCAACCAATATGTGCTTTCCTGATAGAGAACAAAAACACTTTGGAAGTAAATAGGGACCAACGGTTATCGACATTCTTGAATATATCTTCACCATGATAAATAAACTCACACTGACTTGGAACAAGTAGAGTTTTCATCTTAATATCAGCTAACTAGGCATGGGACTATAAGCGTTTTCAAGGTATACCACGGTTTGGAAAATTCAAGGTTTTAAAAACCGCCAAAAGTTTCTGTAATACCGTTCCTAATAAGTAGGATTTTTTATATTTACATTTTTTTTTTTTTTTAGGACAACAGTATTTCCAACAGAAAAAAAAATATTCACAGAGAAATCTGTGTTTTTAAAACAAATGAAGACAGCAGAAGTCAAGGATTCTTTAGAATTATTTTAGCCTGACATGTTTACAGTTCCAAAATATCATAAATCTGCAATTTAAAAAAAATATTTGCATACTGACCACTGGGAAAACTCCAGATTATATATATATGTATATGTCCTCCACTGCACTTTGGTCCCACATTAATTTCAAAGGAGTGCTATCCTGTACTAAAATGGCTGCTATATTGATGAATTCCTTTCGATAGATGATAGCGCAAGCGACATTTAATGTAAATATCTATGATCAGCTAACACTGCTGTCATGGCCACAGACATTAAAATGAATATAATGTAGCTTTCCAAGTAGCTACATAAATTAAATCTACCAACTCTGACAGTTCAGATAAACTAGTAACAATTATGATTTGAATTATTTTCCAGGAGTTGGTGGTTAGTTGAAGGCCCTTTTCTTATACATTCATAAAATTTATTTTAAAACTGTAAAAATCCATGAACAAATGTTACATACCTGGTGATTGTTTTATTTGTAGCTATACTTTATATATTTTTCTCTAACACACATGCCCAAAAAGCTAATATTACTAATTAATATCATTATAATAGGACACTTCAGTTCACTCCATTAACTTATATTGAGGTAAAGTTGGTTTTACATTTACACATTCTGAAATTGTCCTTAATAATTAGATTTTTAGAAAATATCTTGGTGATTTCAAACAGAATATTCAAAATACCATGGTTAACAACATAGGGAGTGTGTCAAGTTGTCGCTGAATTAAGGTGGGAACGTAAACCAACTTTACCTCAATCTCACGTATAAACCTGTAATAGGCTACAGACACTTTGTGACCCATACACTTTAGACAAAATGTACATGGGCTTTTTTATGGTGTCCTGTGATAAGCATTTGCAGCGTATGAACAGGTGTCCTGGCATTATCCTACCCATCAGATTATGTTACCAACACTATATTTGAATGGTTCTGAGGTTGGGGTTTGGGATTGGGGTAGGTTAGCTTCATATCACACAACTCCACATTAAAATTGACATTGGTAGCTAGCAAAATCTGATGGGTTGCGTATTGCAGACATTAAATCACATTACAGACATTACATTACATTACACAGACATATTCATTCATTTTCTTTTCGGCTTAGTCCCTTTATTAATCTGATGTCGCCACAGTGGAATGAACCGCCAACTCATCCAGCATATGTTTTACGCAGCAGATACCCTTTCCAGCTACAACCAATCACTGGGAAACATCTAACGTTATACACACACATACACTACGGACAATTTAGCCTACCCAATTCACCTACTGTATATCACATGTCTTTGGACTGTGGGGGAAACCCACCCGCAGCACACGGAGGAAACCCACGCGAACACGGGGAGAACATGCAAACAAGCTCACCTAATGCAGTTTTGAGGATCCGCATCACAGTCTGTGTTGCACATGAATCTCCCAGTGCAGCCAGCCCATGGTGGGAGTTAAAGCCAGGCCGTTGTCTAGCGCCGCGGCTGGGACTAATAAACATACAAGTCCGATAACGACTATAATTGAGGCACGCATGTCGGTTTGTGAAGATGAATGACTGAATATGATATGAATGTAACAGGTTGTTTTACTTCCGTGTTTACAGCGTCAGTCAGGTGCAAGCGTGCGCGCACGTCAAGTCGTGACGTCACACGCGCGCTCCCCTTAAAATGCATCCTAATTCAATTCATGTTTATTTCTTTGCGCTTTAACGATGTACATTGAGTCAAAGCCGCTTAACATAGAAGTTCTAGTAAGTTGAAACTGTGTCAGTCCAGGTTTCAGAGTTGAAGTTCTGTTTAGTTCAGTTCAGTGTGGTTTAATTTTCACTGCTGAAAGTCCAAACACTGAAGAGCAAATTCAACGATGCGAAGTCCCAAACCAAGTAAGCAGTGGCGACAGAGGCGAGGAACAAACTTCACCAATTGAAGAAAGGGAAGAAAAAAAACGTATGTATGTTTGATTTCTTGGATTTTTAATGGGTTTTGGAGAACCTATTTATACACATGTGCAATATATTTGCCAGAGTGTTAATCAGTCACTCAGACACTTGTCTTTATTAAACTGTTTTTATTTGTGTGTTTCATTTATTTATATGACCCTAATGGGTATATGCACACAGACTTTTAATTTCAGTCAGCCAGCCCCAGGGCTTCCGGTTAATTATCATCCCATACAAAATTTGTTAAATTGTCATCCCATACAAGATCTTCACTACCTGACTAAGATACGATATGAAGTGGGTATCAGACCAAACAACAAGCACTGCATTAAATTATATGTTTCTGTGCCATGTCTTTAAAGTCTGGAAATAATATTACCCCAGTATTTTCAATAGAATTTCTGCGCTAGCCTGCTGCTAATGATGGCGCCTGCTTTTAATCCGTCTTTCATCTTATTTTACGCTTTATTAACCTAAGGGATGCTTAAGTCTGTTAGAATGATTATATTTGAATTACATTACAACATTGATGCTGTAAAAGGATACCTTATAAAATTGAAAATAGTCACATTAAGCTTTCACTGGAAGTTCATCATTGCCGAAAAACACTAGCTGTGCATATGTCCCATTTACTACATATTGAGTTTTTTTTTTAGAAATTTACTAGACACAAACTGTAAATTAATGTCAAGTAGCCTACGATAGTAGTGTCAAGTATTAACCTGTACTTAATAATATTGCTAAAACAATCAAGTTAATGTTTTTGTGGTAATTATTTCCCCCTTATTGTAGGTAGGCCTACCATGTTGTTCCAGTAGAGGTACATTGGCGAGTAAGGTCAGTCATGTTTTTAATGTTTCAAATCAAATTAAAGGAGAACTTTCTTTTAAAAGACATTTTCTTTTGCATTGTATGTAGACTTGGTACTTGGAACACTTTTTTTTGAGAGTTTAACAATTGTTAATGACATTTTAAACATAAAAGATCATAGGTCTGAGTGCATTGTACTGCGGATGTTCACGTATGTTTATGCTAACTCCATGTGGCTCATTTGTAATTGGTTAAGATGAAGATGTTACAACCCCAGGCCCGTATGCAGCCTGGTGAAAGGGGTGGTTCTTTTCTTCTCCAAAAGTGGACCTAGAATTTAAATATGAGATTTAAATACTGCATTTTTGGGATATTTTAAGCACTATTTTTTGCTGGATTAGTTTGTTAGATGGTCATTATAACCACACTTTTTGATGTACCAAAAATATTTCCTAAAGATTTAGAATAAAGAAATTCATAATTTTTTAAATAAAATTTTATTGCATCATATATTGTTAGAAAAATAGGAATCTGTTCAGAAATCTGTAAATTAAAAATTGTAACCTACTGTCATTTGCAAAAAACAAACTAGCCAGCGCATCCACATGTCCTCAGTCAGAATTTGGCCATTTGAATAAAAAACAAAACAAAAACATAAAAATTATAATCATGGATAACAACAATAGCCTAATTAGCTTGCAAATTTATTTTCATTTGGGCTTTTTGGTCCTCGCACCCTTTTATTGGCTGTTTAATGTTTCATGAAAGAGGACCAAGATTTAGAATAAATGTTACTTCAACAGCAGTTTTCAACAACAGTACAGAAGGTCAGTAGCGAAAAATAACTTTGCGTATTTCAGATTGTATTTTGGCTCATGAAAAACAATTGCTTGCGTTGGTCAAATCTGATTAGCTAAAGTCACGACAGCAAACAGAGGATTCCGCTTGGTCTTAAAGCCTTTTTCGATGGGTTATTTTCAGAATTTATGATGGCATAGCAGTCAAAGTAGGACAAATGAGCTCATGTATAGGACAAATTCTGGACCTTTGTCAGTGAGGGGTGGGTCTTTCGAACCGCCCGAACCCCCCTTGGCTACAGGCCTGAACCCTATGTTCTGCACCAGCTATTTCTTTTCAGTCATAGTCTACAGTCTACAAAATATAGATCGGAATGCTATTCATCTCAGATTCATTCAGTCTTACATTTTAGGCCTTACACTTCCTGGGTGCATTGAAAAGATTGTCAGAAAGACAAAATTGACTGTTATCATTGTATAACAGCAACAGCAGAAGGGGGTGTTTGCTGAACACTCTTCATTTTTGCTAATTTATTTCCTTACTATTGATTTACTTGGATTGATCCACTGTAAACAACACGGAGGACAAGAAAAAATTCTTGCAAAAGCACTTGGCAGAGCATATTTGCAGGATTTATCACACAATCCATAATCCTCCATTACTGAAACATGAAATTCTGCATTTCCTTGCTGTCCGTGCTTTAAAAAATGACTATTAACGGGAAACAAACTCTGACCTTTTGCTAAATGTCAAGAGTTTTGGCTAACCCTAAATGTTGTACCAAGGGTGGCAGGCATGATAAAAACAAATTTTCACTTGCAGTAATTTCTATCAAAGCCAAAGCAGCGGTGCAGGGGCTTCCAAATGTCAGAGTTCAAATTTTCTTGTCTCGCTTGATGGATGGACCAGTCAGTGGGTCTGGTAACAAAACTGGTTTCAGCAGCGTGACAGGATCTGGCTCTGCAGCAGTGATAGATTCTCCAATTTTTTTGATGTTTGTTTCATTGCAGGGAAGGAACTGGCTATCTCCACCTCAGATGTGTTTTTCAAAGGATAGATTGTGGAGGCCGACAGCCCACTCATTTCTCCCTGGGGCCCAAATGCCTATCCATCACTTTCCATTTTGCCACTGCCATTTAATTGAACGGGTTGTCACCTCTGGCATATGTATAGACATGTTATGATAAAACCGATAAAAATGGAAAGGAGGCAGGGAAAACAGGAGGAATAGGTTGGGGGGCTCCCAGTGAGTCTGTTGGTTTTTAACATACAGTATTTAAAGGCCTGTTTAAAGCTATAGAGCGATAATAATATAGATATATAATGATAACTATGTTTACATCCACACCAGCAAACAATAACAATATATTTATTGTAACCCTGTGCACTTAAGTTAAAAAAGTAGCGCTGGATATGAGGAACATTTATAAATATGCATCATCTTTCATTTCATAGATACACTCAGCGGCCACTTTATTAGGTACACCTGTCCAACTGTTGGTTAACGCAAGTTTCTAATCAGCCAATCACATGGCAGCAACTCAATGCATTTAGGCATGTAGACATGGTCAAGACGATCTGCTGCAGTTCAAACCGAGCATCAGAATGGGGAAGAAAGGTTATTTAAGTGACTTTGAATGTGGCATGGTTGTTGGGGCCAGACAGGCTGGTCTAATTATTTCAGAAACTGCTGATCTTTTGGGATTTTCACACACAACCATCTCTAGGGTTTAGAGAAAATGGTCTGAAAAAGAGAAAATATCCAGTGAGCGCAGTTCTGTGGCCGCAAATGTCTTGTTTAGGGGTGGCCAACCCTGTTCCTGGAGAGCCATCTTCCTGCAGATTTCAGTTGGAACCCATATCAAACAAACCTGCCTGTAATTATCACATGGTGTTCAGGTCCTAATTCATTGTTTCAGGTGTGTTTGATATGGATAGCAACTAAAATCTGCAGGAAGGTGGCTCTCCAGGAACAGGGTTGGCCACCCCTGGTCTTGTTGATGCCAGAAGTTGGAAAAGACGGGCCAAACTGGTTCGAGCTAATAGAAAGGCAACAGTAACTTAAATAACCACTCGTTACAATCGAGGTATGAAGAAGAACATCTCTGAATGCACAACACATCCAACCTTGAGGCAGATGGGCTACAGCAGCAGAAGGCCTTACCGGGTGCCATTTCTTTCAGCTAAGAACAGGAAACTGAGGCTACAATTCACACAGGCTCACCAAAATTGGACAATAGAAGATTGGAAAAATGTTGCCTGGTCTGACGAGTCTCGATTTCTGCTGCGACATTCAGATGGTCGGGTCAGAATTTGGTGTCAACAACATGAAAGCATGGATACATTCTGTCTTATATTAACGATTCAGGCTGCTGCTGGTGGTTGTGTAATAATGTGGGGGATGTTTTCTTAGCACACTTTGGGCCTATTAGTACCAATTGAGCATCGTGTGAATGCCTCAGCCTACCTGAGTTTGGTTTCGTGAGCACAACGAGTTCACTGTACTCAAATGACCTCCACAGTCACCAGATCTCAGTCCAATAAAGCACCTTTGTGATGTGATGAAACTCAAATACTCATCATAAATGTGCAGCCGACAAATCTGCAGAAACTGTGTGATGC